>NC_134485.1:266981927-267109427 GCF_040206685.1 Ascaphus truei | reverse complement strand
TCGGCTTTAACCATGTTGTGACTTTTGCTTTCCTAAAAGAAATGCATAACTTGATTGCTTTCATTCTTTTGTAAGAGGCACTGTGCTTGTTCTTTAACCAGCTCGTGTCAAGTGAAAGGTATTCTTGGAAGTACATTATGACATTTTTTACACAAGTCTTGTCCTTGAAAGGTGCTGTGTAGTTGCAGTATGGTGTCATTCAAGTGTTGGTTAGGGCTTTTATGAAGAGTTTCATTTAAAGAAACAAACCCCTGAATAATACCGCCCATTTTGAGGTTTAACAAAAATTATTGGACTGCTTTTGGATTTCCCAGTATTTTCAGCATTGGTAGGTTTTTAACACATTATGATATTTACTCTTTTTTTTTATATAGGTGCCTACATATTCCACAGCGCAATATAATGGGTGTGACAAGTACATTAACAATATAACATGTAAAGCGATTTCTTCAATAACACATACTGTAACAAATACAACACATTTTAGAGATATTTGCTCTAAAGTACTTACAATCTAGTTAGATGAAAATATGTAAGAGGCCTCGCTCTAACCTGTCAGTATAATGTACTTTGTGCAGCCTGGGAACAGTACAATGCAAAATGTAAGTACAACAAGGTACTTGAGAAAAACAAGCAGAAACAATGAAGAGGAATTTTGCTGAACGGGGATTTAGTAAGAACAGTGGGGGACGACGACGAACGGACCGACCGGGGGGGCTGGGAGCAGCACGGAGAGTGAGCAGCAGAGGGCATGTGTGGAGGCTCGCTGCACCCTCTTGCAGCCAGGAGACCCCCGCTGCAGCCCTCCGCTCAAACCACACCCCCCCTCCTCAAACCATGCTCCCGCTCCCTACGGACCGCAGGTAGCGGTCAATTGCCTCTCAACGTGCCGCCTGCATGCAGTGCGGGCGTGCTGACTGAGGCAGCTGGGCCTCGGCCTAAGACAGCCTAACACAGGGCCCTTATCACATCTAGGGCTACACTACCGACCAATCGCATGAAAGATAATCCGAATAAGGAGATAAGGTGTATAACATCTTGCAATGCCCAATGGGAGCAAATAAACTCAATTTTTGATAGACAGTGGCACGTGTTACTCAATGGCAGTGACTTAAAGAAAGTACTAAGGAGACGTCCAAACATCACTTGGAGGAGGTCAAGAAATCTGAAAGACATTTTGGTCAGTAGTCATTTCTCTAGAACAAACACCACAACATCATGGCTAGATAAACAAACTATAGGTTGTTACAAATGCCGCAAGTGCAGAGCCTGTGATTCTGTCACTAACAGCAAATCGTTCAGCAATTTTGATGGGAGCAAAACATTCCCCCTCAAACAGTTCATAAACTGTAAATCAGTTGTCATTATTTACCTTGCCACCTGTGTGCGGTTTTAAGTATGTTGGTAAAACAAGGAGGGAATTCAGAAAGAGAATATTAGAACATCTGGATTCAATAAGAAATCTTGTAGGCGTCCCTTTTTAACGCCATGTTACAAATAAACATGCCGGAGATACGAAATGCGTCACTTTCCAGGGTATAGGTCATATCCCACAAACCATAAGAAAAGGAGACTGGGATAACACTTTATTACAGCGTGAAGCACGTTGGATTTATACATTAAATACACTGTCTCCATCGGGGCTTAATGAAGGTTTTGTTTATACTCCCTTTTTGTGAACTCTATCCTTTTTGTTAAACTTTCTAGAGTGCAAGATCTAAAGCATTCACATATAAGGTAATTGCACATTACCTTCTGTTTTACTGTAGTGCTCTGTTACCTTGTTGCTAGGTCATTCAGTGTCTGAATGGGCATCAGACCTACAGCATGAATTGCAACTTCCTTTCTGAGCATCACATGGTTTGCCATGACAACCCATTTGTATAAAGGGGCGGTCCGTGATGCTACCTATGCCCACCCTGGAAGAAGGTGTGTCTAACGCAGAAACGTACGTCGGGTGATCCGGCTGCACTGCCACCCGCAGCAAAGAGCTCTGTGGTGCCTGATAGAGTTATCTGACTTACACGTTAGTTCCCATATGACTTTAAAATTGCACTAACTGCTGAAAGTAGGAGCTTCTTTGCTGCTCCACGGCTATAACCAGGAGCATTAAGCGCCATTTTCGCCGATTCACAATAATAAGGGTTAATGGAGGGTTGGATAGAGGGAGCAGATACCCTTTACAACGTATGCTAAGTACATATAATAGGTGTTTCATTTTAGATACTATTGTTACTCACCATGGCTTTCTACCCAACATGGTGGCAGTTAAATGTGATGTGCCTGAAAAGGGGGACTACTATAAGAATTAGGTGACACGTTAGGCCGGGGCCATAGAGGCTTGATCAGAGCGGAGGCGCGCTGAAGCTGAGGTTCGCCTGCTGAATTCTGCGCGATTGCATGGACTTGCAGGCCCGCCAGCCCGCGCGAAGGGAGCCGGGGGGGAGGTGGTTGGAGGAGGGGCAGTGACGTTGCTGGGCCAATCGCCCACGACGCACTGACGTCAACATCATGGCGCCGACGTCACGGCGCCGTGACGTTGACGCTGCTTCAGGCTGATTGGAAGTTTTCAGCCGACAGCGCGCTGAAAAACAGCTTGGCGCTCGGCTGAAAATTCCAAAGCGTCAGCACGCCTGCGGACACTCGCGTGAGCCCCCTCTCAAGGCATCCTCATTGAGGATGCAGGGGCTCAGCGCTGAGCGTCCGCACGGCTCAGCGCTGCCTGTCCTTCTATGGACTCGGCCTTAGTTTGATTACCAAGGCAGGTTATCTTTACTATGCTACTTGAAGCCTGACAGCACTCCAAAGGTCACTTTAACCTACTAGCTATCTAAGTTGAATATCAGGTAGAGAATAAATAACTACTGGAGTACTCAATGTGACACCATTGCACTAGCATTGGAATTGGTACAGTAGAGGTTATCTAAGAGGTTTACAGTTACTTTTTCTCAGAGCATTATACTATGAGAACAGATGGTCACTGCCCCTAATTACAGGGAGCAAACGGTTTCTTATATTCTGAACCGTGCACCAGGTATACAGAAGGTACTTACCACAAACAAAGACATCAGTTATAATATACAGTATGTCTCACAAACGTGGTATTTAGACCAGTCACTATGTGTTCTTTATTTGCATCATGAGAATCTGATTCGGTTGTGCAGTGATTACCTCTAAACCACTTAGAATTTACACCACAATATAGATTTATAAAACTACAATCTATGTCATATTACAGGAGTATTAACTATCTACACTCTGTTATCATAAATATATATGTAGTCTCTTTTGACACATCAAGGGATTATTAGTTAACTATTATATCGTGCCCAAGGAGGTTTGCAAGCTCCTTAAACACGTGGTTCTATCATTATAGACTACATTAACCCCAAGTGATGAATTTGAGTCCAGACAGGTTGATATACCTAGATCTGGACTTTTATATTGCACTATTTTATGCACATGTTTTATTATGATGCCATTTTATTTTAGAGTAAAGTCAAATTAAAGCTAAGTTTTAATTAATTAACCTATACTTACTTCTACTTTGGTGCGCCACAGAGGGAACTTTTTCTCAAGTACCTTTGGGGCCTATAGATCAGCCAAAATGGCCGATCAGGCTGCTTTGGGCTGAAATTGCCCATTGAAGTCAATGGGGAATTTCGTCCTAAAACTACCTTATTTGACACTGCAACGCTGCCGGAGGAGGTAAGAAGCCCCTCACACACTCCCGGCAATCAGGGGCCTCTGCAACAGCACCCCTCCCTTCTGAAATAGGCCTATGCCTAAACACGGGCCTGCTTAAGCCCCTTAGCATTGGGTGACCATTGTCATGATGGACAACTGGGGCTGTTCCTGTGAAGTATAATCTTAGAGTGGGTGTTAGTGCAGGTTTGAGGCATTTTGGTGCCTCTCAACAGCATGCATCTATTATTATATCATCGTTTGTAAAACGCAAACATATTCCGCAGCGCTGTGCAGTGGGGGTACAGAATCATGTATATTACATAAACAGTTACATAAAAACAGATACAGAAGTAATGCCGGCCCTGCTCTTGAGAGCTTACAATCTAGTTTAATCTTGTTTAATTATCAAGAATTGTATTTTTAATTATTATACATCTATAATTATGTAATAGATTATGATTTTATGTAATTCTTCTATTTACATAAAGCTCTAGCTCGCAATGTATAGTGATCCTCAGTGTTGCTATTCACAACCGCATTCTTTTTTGGGGGCAATCCAAAGCATTCTTTCTTGATTATGGACGGGGATGTTTTGTTAACTTGTACTTTCACTTATATGGAATTTAAAGAAACAATCCAGAATTCTGGAATTAATGGGCTTCATTTTATGGCAATGCAGATCTAAAATTACATTTTAGATTTAAAACACTCAAAAATAAGTAACCACGTTTATAACAAAGCTATTAGAGAAATAACCATTGTTTTTTTCCCCCTATTGTCTTCTTTCATGTGGTGTCTCTCAGTACAAGTATCAGATTAATATTGATGGCACAGTGGCAGCATACAGATTGCCCTACCTGCTTGCGGGAACGAGTGTGGTACTTAAGCAGGATTCCATATACTATGAACACTTCTACAATGAACTGCAGCCCTGGAAGCACTATGTTCCTTTTAAAAGTAACCTCAGTGATTTGCTAGAGAAAATCAAATGGGTTAGAGATCATGATGAAGAGGTGAGTGTTGTAGAAGTCCTGGAGACAAAATCTGAAATATATATAATAACCTTTGCTGACTGTCAATAAAACAAATTCAATTTGCACACTTGCAGAACGTCTTAAACTCTTCAAGTCATAGATTTTTTTATTGCCTGTGCTGGTCGGTCCTGGGCATCCTGAGTTCACTCTTTATATTTACATGCAGCGTACATGAAGACAATTTTATTTGAGGTTCAGTGACAATCATGCACCTCCATGCTGCATCTTTATAACACTTTGTAGTGCAGGAAAAAACACAACAATTTGGGGAGGGGGGCAGACTTGCCTTTCATCTGGCATATAGTTCGGTCTAGGGTCTCTACCCACCAAACCCCCAGCACTGAGCTGAATGATTGGCACTGAACCTCATGTATGATTTTCTTCATCTACTTTGCTAACTGTCACTAATCTGGATTTGGAACCAGGTATCTCTATGAATTACATCACTGTCACGGGAGACCGGGCATTTGCACCTTTTTACCAGGATCATACATTGAGCAAAACAAGATGAGTGAAATAAATTGTAAATTTATACAAATGGCATACACACTATGGAACACAAACTACATAAGAAATACACACTTACTTGGGACCTGGGGTAAAAAACTAGACTTTCCTAGCTGAATTGAACGTAAAACAAGAGTCCTTAGTTGACCAGAACTTAGCCCGAAATGTCCCGGAACTCAAATCGGCATGAAGTTCCTGACGCCACCGCTCTCTTTCCTCCAGAGGTCTTGAAATCTCTTCACCGGGAGTTGGCTCCAAACGTTCTGGAACTAAATTTGACTTGCAATCCCAGCCGTGACGCTACGTTCCTTTTTGAGAACTTGTTCCCAAAAAGCTGGACTTGAAATTTCTGAAGCCGATCTCTTGCTATTTCTCAGAGAGCATCTTTTGGTACATTCAAAGTTGCCGCTGCTGTTCTGGTGCTTAGAATCTCACGAACGGATTGGCTGAGGGATTCTTATAGTATTTCTGAGTTCATTCATGAAATACTACAGCCAATCCCAGCGTGGGAACTTTCTCACCAACCAATCAGAGCGATAGCAGTCTTGTGAAGCCGGGCAAGTATGGATTCTAAATCAGCCAAGGGCACATGGAAGCTTGCCACCTCTGTCACGTGCTATTCAGAAGCCACCCGCTGGGTCTGGCTCCTCCATGTCTGTTGTGAAAATTGTAGTCTGAGGACTTCCATTCAACTCAGGACATGGGTACTCCAGCCTAAACCTCCTGCCCAAATGGTTTTCACACCTGAGACATCGTCTGTGGCTTTCATGTCCGATGTCTGAGTAGACTTACTGGCCCCAAGTTGGTAGCCCAGTGGCCTGTCAGAACATTGGATCGGAAAGTCCCAGCTCATAATACTGTGCACAAAGCCTATATGTATTTTAAAAAAACTCTGTTAATAAAATATTCACTTTAAACTTTCCTAAGTCTTCTGGTATGGGAAATAGAATAAAAAGCTGCACTTTATTTCTTACAAGCCATATTCCCCATACACTATAAAATAGACTTGGACTTTTAAATCTCCTCCCAACCTTTATGTATGGTTGGAGCACCCCAGCACCCCTATACAGGTTCTGGGTGACCTGGGTATCCCCCTTAACCTAGGGACCCTGTGACAAGTTCAGGGATTCCTAACATCCCTATGCCCCATTTACCTTTCTGGTCTGTGCTGAAGCAGGGAATCCTAGCAGTGAGTCGCGCAAGTGTTTTCAAGGGGTGATTTTACCGGGACAATGTGCCTATATGTATCCGGGAATCTGACCTGATTCCTGGGTACATTTTCGGGGTATTCAGCAACTCTGGACCCCGACTAGCTAGGCACATTCTGACAAGATTTTCTCTGGAACCGCCCCCCCCCCCCCCCTTGAAACTCATAGCCCAGCAGTGTCTACTTGCTGGCACTCCTGGAAAGGTAAAAACACATAAATTCTTTATTGTCACATCATTTTACAATATGGTTATACAACAGTTAGGCTCGAGCTGACACTCCTGAGCCCCAATTCATGGATCAAACTGGCTTAACCTTTAATAGTGAGCCTGGTTACCCCCTCGCCGTCACAATCACATTAGCATATTTTACCATATTTCAAAATTATGACCGCACAGCAATATATTCCTGTTGGGGATGGGGGGGAAGCATTCTTAGGTGGTGTCAAAAACCTGAGCTTTTTGTTAATTAGCCTGTTGCCAATTTGGTCGGGATAGTATTTGCCTCGTTTCACTCAAATGATCGAAAGTATCTGACAATGAATGTATGGAAGAAATACAATATATTAATAGGAAGTTCAATTATGTATGTAACTTTCTCTGGTGCTCATTCACGGATGGCATTTTTGCTTGTGAATGTGGAGACTTTGGTCAGGATAGCTGACCAAGCTACACGTCTTTCATTACAATCTAAACTAATCCTAAATCCATGCTACCACGTCTGTTGAGCCTGTAATGGCAATCCTAGCCATCATTGGCTACCTAAAGCAGAGAGATAAGAGCCCCTGTCTCTGAATTTTGGCTCAAGCAGTTTCATTGGCTAAAACCATGGTTAGCATGACAATTCCAGTCATGCCCTTTTATTCCTTTGGTAGCGGAGGTACTGTATTTTATTCCTAAACTGCACAGTGTATTCAGCATTTACAGTATGAAATACAACATTACATAAGTAGGGGACACACCATGGAATACGGTTGCCCCATTCCATGCAAAGTACAGTTTAAGAAGTGTTGTTGGAAACATTTAGGTGCAGTAAGATTACAAATAAGTGTACGGCACAAGGCATAACAGTGTTGGTGTCTGTAGAGCCCCAAGACTGGTTAACTCTTTCATTTCCCAGTAGTCTATTGCTCCAGTATCTACGAGATTAGAGGCTGTAATTATCATTGTTAATAAAATGGTTTATGACCTGCATTTTCCCTTTGTCACAAGTAGGAACTACAATTAATGTTTGTATCTGTTTGCTAAATTAGATAATAAATATCACTATCTTGGTACAGTAACAACTACATATCAAGGAAACAATGCATAAAACTGCTTGAATGACCAGTTAATATCCAGTAAAGGCGTAGAAAACACATACTGTACTGTATTTAGTGTACTATAGGTATATCCCTTAATCGTTTGTCATATAACTAATCGAGACCTATAAAAATGTAAGCACTTTCCACCCCTCTACTCCCACAGGCGAAGAAGATTGCAAAAGCTGGGCACCAGTTTGCAAGGAATAATCTCATGGGAGAGCAGATATTTTGCTATTATTTTAAGCTTTTCCAAGTAAGTACAATAAAGTGAAAGAATAATACCCCTGAAATACATGGCACATAATGTCACTATTTTACTCTATAGGAAGTATAGCTGTTTTCTGGGTTTGGAGCAGTTACTGTAAGACTTTGCGTTTTGGCTCATTGGTGATGTCAGAATGGGAACATTGTGCTTTCAAGATGCAGACACTCATCCTGATATTAGTGTTGATTAACGCTCTGTCAGTTTCTGGCTCTTTGGAATGTTAAATAAGCTAATTCCAATATCCCCGCCAATGTAGATTGCTCAGACGGGCCTCCAGGGGTAAAGTTTGTGTTCTGGACACTCGCTCATAAAGATTGTAGAACAGAATGATAATGTAATTAGATAATCGGTCATACTCGCTAATGCACAATTAATTGTTGGGTACAAATTGTTAGTGTTCTCTCTTATTGGCTTCTGTTTCAATCACAGATGCACCTATTCTTGATTGTTTTTTATAAATCCCTATTATTCACACATGGTAACAGCCCTCTAAATATATACAAACAGTAGTTTTATATATGGTTTTATCTCCAGCCCTATCACGGCATCTTGAACTTTACCCATCATATCTGTACAAAAAAGTAGATAAATTCCACAATTATAGATTAGTGTAATATATCTATTTAGTGGTTATCTGTGCACAGTAGTCTAGATAAGATGCATATGATATCCTGGGATTTTTATTTATTTATTTTTTTACACATATTGTGAAGTTTCTATGCAGGAAAAAAGCCCACAGTATCCTGTCTTGCAAAATGTTTACAATTAAACCGTGAGGGACTAAGACAAAATATTGTCAAATGAATACTTCATTGTGACTGGACATTACTGGATTAGAGCAGTTTTTAATCATGCCAAATCAGAAAAATATCATCTTATTCTTTAATTCACCATGTCCCATTATAATAAATAATAAACAATACTATTATAATTGTCACTGTACTGGATTTTTAGCGCTATATACACCCATTTTTTCTTGTTCCATTGTAATAAATCAACATAATGATAAAACTTGACTTGTCTTAATTTAAAGAAGAAATAAAATATATTGTACGGTCAATAGCAAAACTCGGTTTCAGAGTGAGAAAAGTTTCCCTTTTATCAGATACATCTAGAGTTTGAATAATGATAAATCCTTGTTTTCCTTTACTGATACCTAAGCGCAAAAACAAACTTAAGTAAAATATATTTTTAAAATGCCATTTACAAAAAAATATTTAAATTACCTATGCAATATATATAATTAAATGTATAATAAACACACATTAATGTGCCAATATTCAGAAGCTGTCCATTACATTTTTCACAGAATAGAAGCTATGATAGGATATGATGCAACAAATAAACTTCAGTAGTGTTATGGCAGGTATACAATTTATTTCACTCCATACAAGACTGATGTAAAAATTATGTTTTGTTTTTTTATGACTTAGACTTTTTCTTTGTACTTTATGATTAAGTGATGGTATTCAATATTCTCGCTGACAAAACGATATATAGTGATATCAGTGTAATTCATCGCATAAATAGGCAATCAAGATTTATTGCCACTAGTTTCATAATTTGCCCGCTGTATAACTGCACAGGTGCTTGGTAAGTTCATATACAATGTACATATTAATTGCATATGGTTTCTGAGAAAACACCTGTGGTTTAACCCCAGTAGCTTTTACCTTCTGAGACATGCCCCTACATTCCATCAGTTTGTATGAAGTCTGAATCAAGATCCCTGTAAAAGATTTATTGCATTTTGTTCTTGCTCTTGTGGAATGCTAGACGTTCAGGCTTTCAAGGCCATGTAACCTGTTTTGGGCTATTTTACAATCATTTCAGTATTGTGAGGAAAATATCCCTGCCCCCAGCAAACGTTTCTAATTGTCTCATGATTTGCGTGTCCTGTAGGTCAGTGGCCCTGCCAAAGCATTCAATAATACTTGTATTGGCCAATGACAAACAGGTTTGAAGTACTCTACTTCCTTATTGTCATGGGTTTCCTGTGTAGCTATTTCATTTCTCCATCAGCAGCAGGTCCTGTGTTATCTTCACTCTGAACTGTTTCTCGCACTATTATTGCACCATTATTTGATCTCTCTTCTAAAATTGTGTCCCATATGTCTAGCAAAACAGAAGACCCCAAGATATAGGGTCAAAAATCACCTCCGAAATATGCACTCAATGCCTAGTGGATAATAAACGGATTGAATAGCCTTAATTAATAATTCTGCTAAATGGTATATCACAGTCGGAAGGTGATGGACTAAAATCAAAATAATAAAATTTTATTGCATCATAATCATAAAACACTCAAATATTAAAAATCATACAGAATCCTCGTAGTGGAGTCAGAGGAACCCTAGTTTCATACGCATAATCTTTGTTAATCCTTAATAGGTGTAGGGTCCTCTAAAGCTGCAGACATGTATAGGGATACAGAGAAGAAGGAGGAGATGTCCCCAACGTTGATGCTGACTAAATACTGCAGTGTTTGAATGGTATGATCAATAATATACAATAAATAAATGAATAAAGTACCAATGTATAAATAATAAAGGCTGTGAACCATATGAACTGACCAGGGGAAAATAGATGGTATAGCAACCACCTCACCTTGATCCACCGGGGAGATAACCATCTGTGGATGGCCGCCCATAGAGTGTATCACCCCCTGTACCTGGAGAACCTGGAGGTCCGATCTTCCTTCTGCCCCTACGGGGTAGTGGTAACCCGGGATCTTCGGCCTGATGGTGATAACAGAGTACTGCGTCAGCAGATACTCCTGCCTGCTCACCGGGTGCCTGTGTGACCTCCAACGATGTTCCGATCAAACTCTGTACAGGGGTGGGGGGCCGAATGAACGGTCCCAACCTCTCGGATGATACTCCTCCCCCGACGTCCTCTTCCCTCGGCGTTGATGTGGACGGCTGGAACCCCTGGTCAGACAAAGGTCCCGCAGCTGCTGTGGAGGAAATCCTCACGATGAACAAGCGGCTGCATAGCCCCTCATCTCGGTCGGCGTGCTTCCATACCGGGGAATAGAGCAAAAGTAGAAAAATGGAGAAGTAGAGCACTGCAAAAAAGCAAAAGGGCTGGAGGCAAAAAATATACTATTTATTGGGCATATGTGCCAAAATGACAAACACACAAATTAAAACTATAGGGATACCAAACCACATACAACCTGTATGGTAGCGATAACAATCACTCTAGTGATGCTGTTATAGCCAATGTTGCCAGGAATAGCATGAATAAAGGGTTAAACGCTATGGTACCATAAACTCAAATGCTCTAGGTTATGTAGATGTAACACAGAGCGAATAAATCACTTAGATATAGTGCCATAAACCCCGATATGTCTAGCATCATAGCCATCTGTTTCTACTAGTACAAACATTTTGCTTCTAGGTCTTATCCTGTGTTCATGTCACCTCCCACTTTGTTCACTATTGATGGCAAAGTTTTTAATACTTTTGCCCCTCCCTGCAACTGAGACCCTTATATAAACCCACATGGCGGTTCATCTTCCTCTCTTTTAAAACCTAATGTTGGGTAAATTCTGCCCTTCAATAAAGTGGCACAGGCTAAATGTCTTATTGGAGTGTTCATTTGATAACTCGGTGAACTGGGACTTGAGGTTTGTGGTATGACATTCTTAGTGATTTATAACCTAAAAAGCATTTAGGTGATTAGCTTCATCGACCAACCAAATTTATTGTTGATTTTTATCTGATTTTTTTATTTTATGATCTCCAAAGTGAAATCCATTACCTTGAAACATTTAATATTTAACATACTGTTTAATTGCGTTAACCTTCACTTTTACAATGGTTCAGTCATGAAAGCCAAATGAACTCGGAAGTTATTTATTGAGGGTTTGTTGGAATGAAGGCCTTATTGGAGTGGTAGGAATATGATGGTGATTCATTGTATCCATAGATACATCACTGTTAATTTTATAAATAAATCTCTGTAAAATCATGGTGTGTGTGTGTGTGTGTGTGTGTGTGTGTGTGTGTGTGTGTGTGTGTGTGTGTGTGTGTGTGTGTGTGTGTGTGTGTGTGTGTGTGTGTGTGTGTGTGTGTGTGTGTGTATATATATGCAATGCAACTAACATCAAGGGTAGTAGTTGGACAGCATCATGATCGGGAATAGTGAAGTCCATTAACTGAGATGATGTAACTTCATTATTTTTTGAGATTCAGCCATTTCTTGATCTATTAAACCTACTGTACAAAGTTATTATCTGACATGGCAATATTCAGATTACAATTTGTATTCATTAGGGAGCAGTCTATCCCCTTTTATTAAAGTGATAGATGTACAGCTTATGCATACAGTAATATTTATATTTTCTAGAATTCTGAACTATTACGAATTGCATTGAGTTTCCTGTGCAGTGTGGACTGTGAGTTACAGTAGGCATTCATTATTTAATATTATCATAGTTTGCATACTTTCTATTTTCTCAGTAGGTTATTAAGTATTTTTTTGTTTTTTAGGCATATGCAAGTTTGCAAGTGAGTAAACCTAAAATAAGAGAGGGCATGGAAATTGTGGAACAGCCTTCCGATGACCTCTTCCCATGTACATGTCACAGATATAAGGTAAACCGGCTGTTTACGGAGATGCTCTTTTATTAAAAAAATTATATTGTATAAATTATGGAAACATGCTTCCTTATGTTGGCAAATGATTACTTTATAGCCACAGGAAAACATTGCTGAATGTTTCCCTTGAGCAGACATTTTAAGCAGCAAACCCACATGCTCATTTATTTATTTATACTTTATTCAAATTGGTGGGACCTAGCGCTATGTTTAACTTCTGGGATCAGCCCAGTTTGTGAGATAATTGCCAGTGCAGTTAACGGTGTCAAAGCTGCAGGGAAATCAAAATGTCCTCCCGTCCTGCAGCTCCCATGGGCCAATGGGAAGCGACAACGTTAACTGTTGCAGCTTCCTATTGGACAGCCATTTAAATGCCAGCTTTAACAGAGGTATCTGCACTGGTAACTATCTCCGATACCGGAGGATCCACGAAGCTAAAAATAGCGCAAATTAGCTGTGGAGGAACCCCCGGTCCAAATCGTGTAATACATTTTATTTTAAAAGATGGGTAAACATTGGCGGGATTGCTACTTTAATAGATATTAAAGTAAACTGAGGGAGGAGGAAAGAAGAGCATTTTATTCTTCCAATGCAGGCATGGGAGCCAACCCATATCATTAAGTACTCTGCACTTTCACTGCGATCCTGTAAGGCAATGGTCCTCAACAGGGGGTTCGGCAACCCTTAGGGGTTCTTGATGTGTCTCCAAAAGTTTAGCCAGCAAAAATATATAATGGTGGATCCTACGCAGTATAGTGGTTTCCTGAGCCCATGTGGGGACTGCACACTTAGTATTGCCCCAAACTGTACATTTGAATTGTGAAATGTGAAATAGATGTCAATTACAGCAGGAGCTTCCAAAGTTGCTCCCCACAATGCTTTGCAACCACAGCAACAAGGCATTGTGGGACATGACGTGGGAAGCTCCTGCAGTAACTGACAGCTATACCACCCATACTATGTGTTCCATTCAGGACACTATACTGCAGGGAATTGGTCACATAGTTTTGTTAGCAACAGCCTGATGAGTAGGCACTAAGATTTATTAATTAGGGGTTCGTGGAACAAATATTTTCTAGCAGGGGGTGCACAATATAATCAAGATTGGTGAGCACTGCTGTAAGGCAATTCATGTACATTTTTGGCACCTCAGCGCTGTATTGTGCTTTTAATAAACATTCCCACATTATTATGTGCTTGTTGATTAAACTCTCATTTTGAAAATATGTCCAATCTAATTATTCAAATGTTTGATTGGGAAACTTACAATGGGGAAGAGCTTTTCAGAAGAAAGTGACTGGCTGGAAGGGCAGTAGAAAGCAGATTACATTAGGCAGCGATATTTACCATAGTTAAAGAGAAAGTTGCCATTTATTTACACTTCACAATAACGTTTCACCGTATGTGAAATTAATTGAAGAGATTAACCTAATGGGAATATAATACATGACAATATGACTCACCACCATCAAATGGTTGTATGTTTGTTTATTTTATTTGGGAGATTATTTAGCATTTACAGCATATTTTGTTAAATTAAGTGCATTATTAGGCGTCAAATGTATCTTTATCACATATGACAATATGACTGCTGTATTTCTTTATTTCAGGGCAAGGATGAACTTTAACAATAAAGCATGTTGCATATTGAACATATGATTCTCAGCACAGGAGATGTCCGCATGTCACCATCCCAGAAACAGTCACTGGGAGCAATGCTTTGGGGTTTATATTATGGTTTTGTTATTATTATTACTACTACTTTTGTAAGTCTTTGCAATACATTGTTACATTCAGAGTACTATCAAATGAGTATTACACAGTTCTGTTTTTGGTCATCAAAATCATGCTCTTTTTTTTTTTTTTTTTTTGTTAACCTGGGTGATGCAACAGATTCTGGGAAGCCATAACCTGGCTGAGTCCAGGGGTTTTAGATCCTTTCCGTATCCCGAGCCACTTCAGTGTTAGCCATCATTAGGGGCCCACCATATTTACACTTGGCTTTAAATACGTTTTAAATGATTTATTTATATTTATGTATCATGTGGCGCAAAAATACGGAAATTGTATTTAATAATCTGCCTTTAGTGGTGATAGAAAATGCACAAACTGCAGCAGAGAGCTGCCAACAGTGAATTTCGAAAAGGCTTCAGTGATGACCACGAAAGTCTTTACTACTAGTGGTCAAGGACACACTGTTAGATCTGTACAATTCTTTTGCAGCCAAGGTTTTCTGCAGTCTACTTCTGCAATAACTCACAGCAAGCTACTGAAGATGTGGGATCCAGTGTTGAGGGAGCAAGACAGAGAGAGAACCCCCCACTCCATGCACGAAGCGCAGACATTTTTAAATCATTTTAGAAAGTCTAAAATCTTCTCATTGGTTTCACTTGCCAAAAAGTGGGAGGGTGATTGTTACTACTGTTTGTGCCACTCCGATGATAAGGTAGTCCGATGTACTGTATGATGATCCTATAAATGCCAAATAGCCACCTAGAAAGACGTTGGTGACTAGATAACCTAGTACACTGGCATTGGCATTCACTCAATTCAATCATATGTACTATCGCTTTTTTATTTATAAATATTTTGTTTGAAATAACAAGGAATTTATTGAAACAAAAACTGATTATTTCTGTTTTTAGTGAATATATACAATATTTTATTATACAGAATACACCTTTCTAAAATGAGGTCCAGGGACCATTTTCCTAATGTTTAGCAGGTTTTAGAATTCCTTAAAAGGAGGCACTACTGAACATTTTTAAGGCAGGGGTGCTCGACTCCAGTCCTCAAGGTTCCCCCAACAGGTCAGGTTTTTAGGATATCCCAGCTTCAGCACAGGTGGCTCAGTTGATTGAGCCACCTGTGCTGACGCAGGGAAATCCTGAAAACCTGACAAGTTGGAGGCGCTTGAGGACAGGAGTTCAGCACCCCTGTTTTAAGGCACGTTAACCACTGTTTAAAGACAAACGTGTACACGCTCTTACAAAGGTTCTTAACTACCATTTTGGACCCATGTGTATGCTTTTATGATTCTGTATCATAGTAGCTCCATAGATAATAGGGATTATATATTATGATGTGTGGAAGAGATAATGCTGCACTATAACTGCTCAAAGCCTTATGTGGCAATTACAGGGCTTTCTTGCGAAACAAGCCTGCTGATATTTAAATGTGTTTGTGGGGGGTGCTGTGCTCTGCAATTATTCAAGCGAGTGGTTTATACATTGTCTTTGAGTGAGTGTTGTCTTCATTTAGCACTCAACAGTACTTCATTAGACTTTTTAACAGACACTTTATGAAGCATGAAATAAGTTTACATTACCATCAAAAGTTAGGTGACCGTGGAGCTGCGTGTTTCGGATATTGAATGTACTGTAGCTAGGGATGGTTTCTGCCTTTGTAGTCGGGATTCTACTGTACATCTGCATAGACGCCGGAGTTCCACACAGCTATATTTTTTTACATACTGTATCAAGCCTATCTCCAGCTGCTAGTAACTGTTTGGACACATACACAGCCATTTTCTCTTATAAAAACTGTTAAAGTTGTTCTTTATTAAAGATATAAATCACAAAAACGGTTCCTCTGGTCTGGGTCGCGGGCAACTCCGTGGAGCAGGGGCACATGCCTTACAGGGATAGACAAGCTTAATCTGGAAAAAGACCATCCCTGGAAGGCTGCAGCATTTGAAATGCCATTTCAGGACGGGATCCATTCAGTAACAGGGAGCTCACTCGCCTGCATTCTCTTGAACAAATCCTGTAAACCAGGCCTGCACAACATGCGGCCCGCGACGGACCCCCTTCAACCCTCCCCCTTCCCTGGTAGGGAAAGAAGGAGCGCGCTCAGCAATCTGTGTGAATGCGCGCTCTCTCCTAATCCGCCTAACCCCCCTTCCCCCTCAGCCTGCTTCAGCAGGGGGGCGCGCTCCGGGTCTGCTGCTAGAGCGCGCTTCCCCCACGCTTCACCCTGCCAACATTAGTTTTAGTTGCCGCTGCCATCCACCACCCACCACCTCCTCCTCTGTTGCTGCCGCCGCCGACTATTCCCCTGCCGCCGACTGTTGCCCACAACGCTAATATCAGGTAGGCATGGGGGGGTAGTTCATTCATGCTTGGGGGGAAGGGAGGGCTGCTGACATTGGATGCTGACTTCGGGGGGAGTGGCTGCTGACATGGGATGCTGACTTGGGGGCCCTGGGGATGCTGATTTGGGAAGGGGGGGGCTGCTGACTTGGGAGGGGGATGCTGACTTGGGGGGGCTGCTGATGGGATGCTGACTTGGGGGGGGGATGCTGACTTGGGGGGGGATGCTGACATGGGATGATTAGGAAATTAGTTAATTTGAATTAAAGTATTTTAAATTTAATTTTGTTTCAAGTAAACATCGTAAATATGTGTTATTTAGAATAATAAATGCTGTTTTACCCATGCGGCCCGACTCTGTTTTCCTTGTGAGGTGCAGGGGGGAGAGTGATGGGAGGTGCAAGGGGGGAGAGGGATGGGAGGTGCAAGGGGGGAGAGGGATGGGAGGTGCAGGGGGGGAGAGGGATGGGAAGTGCAAGGGGGGAGAGGGATGGGAGGTGCAAGGGGGGAGAGGGATGGGAGGTGCAGGGGGGAGAGGGATGGGAGGTGCAGGGGGGAGAGGGATGGGAGGTGCAGGGAGGGAGAGGGATGGGAGGTGCAGGGGGGAGAGGGATGGGAGGTGCAGGGAGGGAGAGGGATGGGAAGTGCAGGGGTGGGATGTGTGGTGTGCAGGGGGAGAGGGATGTGTGTGGTGTGCAGGGGGGAGAGGGATGTGTGTGGTGTGCAGGGGGGAGAGGGATGTGAGGTGCAGGGGAGGAGAGGGATGTGAGGTGCAGGGGGGAGAGGGATGTGAGGTGCAGGGGGGGAGAGGGATGTGAGGTGCAGGGGGGGTGGGATGTGTGTGGTGTGCTGGGGTGTATTGTGTGTTTGATGTGGAGGGGGAGTATTGTGTGTTTGATGTGGAGGGGGAGTATTGTGTGTGTGGGTGAAGGGGAGAGATGGGGGTATGAGAGATAGATGGGAAGTATCATAAAGGTTAATAGTGAGGGGTTCTGGGGGAGATAGGAGGATGATGATGAGAGGTGCTGGAGGAGAGATGATGATGATGATGACGATTTTACCCGTGCGGCCTAATTTTTTTTTCCTTGGAGCAGTTTGGCCCTTCTCACTTTATGAGTTGTGCAGACCTGCTGTAAACCAATGTTTGGGCTTTGCTGCATGAGAAGCAGGCAAAGTCCAGAATCAGAGGTGCAGCGGCACCATGTGCCACAACAGCCTGCAGAAACCACCAGTACCAGCAACAAGATTCAGCGCCTCCAAACATCCTCCTTAAATACCTGTCCTCTTTGCAACCTTTCCAGAGATCGCCAGAATACCAGTTCTTTTTAGAGGTTTCTCAAGGCAACACAACCTTTTCAACATTGTTATAATTTCCTCTGTAACTTCCTGCATCAAGAAGATTAACCCTTTTTGTCCCATAACACATTAAAACTAAAATTCTTACCTATTCACTAGCTATGGCTAATGGGTCCCACAGGTTTATTACAATACTATTACATTTAAAACTATACATCTTTATATTTTGCATGGAATTGAATATCAGAGTGATATTGAATAAAACCAATGTGGGCAACCAAACCTACTTAACATCTGGGGGGTCTAAATATTGCTAGGCATATACAACACTAGAAATACTGAAAAGCATGGACATACTATAGCAGTGTAAGAGGTGGCAATCGTTTTACATGTACAAGAAATGATTCCACTTTTAATGGTGTCATTGATAGGAATGGGAATGCTATTTAGCGCTTACAAAAAAATGAAATGTCAAAATCAACACAATAGAGAAGCTTTAAAGAATAACTTTATAAAGATGTGATATATAAAGGAAAGAGACCGTCGAGCTCTAAGACGACAGTGGTGTAAAAGGTGCAATAAATAAAGGCGAGACCATTGCAAAAAGACGTCACATTGAACCTCACCGCATATCTAGGCCACTAATATAACTTTTATGTCATGTTTTCTTGTATAAAGAGTATTGTGTTAACTATAACGTTTATTGGTGTTACTTCCATCCATCCAGGACTTTTGCAGGAAAGGAAGAGTTCTTTTTTAGGGTCTGGATAGGAGTAAGGCTAGGACATACAGTATGTAACGTTACATGGAAGATAACAATGTTATGCTACAATAATGTGAGATTAAGCCTATATTAATATGAGCTGTATTCTGAACATTGTTTTTGCTTTTGAGGATACGCATTAACCCCAGGGAAAATAATGTCTGTTACTGTTTTAGGTAACGTCACATTATGAGCCCTATTTTAACAGAGCTCTAAGGATCTAGCTCTAATAGGGTCATTCTATATACTGTATACCTTTTATTGAAAATGAACAGCTAATTAAATTACTTCAGATCAATGCGCAGAAGCGGTCAAGAGGGTAAATAAAATATCATGAGTAATAATCAAATGGGTTAAAAGTGAAACTGTAAGTATGGTAGTGAAATAGCATAAATTCCCAGTGCACCCACATTTAGAAGTACGAAAAAAGTCTGTAAGCTCACAGGACAACTGGATATCTTGCAGCAGGTAGCCGTTATAGAAGTAAGGTATTCAGTGTGGAGCAAATTGGAGATAAGCCCAGTAAGGAGAGGGGGAAGGGTGGACAGAGTGCAGACCCGCTTGATATGCCAACAACGAAGCTAATAGCAAAATATACTGGCGCGGCTGCATGATACACTGTCTCAATACGGTCGGTATGGAGTATTCCTATACTCATGATTGTTACTGTCCCTTTGTATCTCCTGGCTCCACGTTGCACCCGGGTGGGTAGTCGGCGTCCCTCCATGGCGTCTGTCTGATCGTAGAGTTACAAGGCAAAATGATAAGATCAGGAAAACAGCCGCTCCTCGTGCACCTCTGAGACTCACCAGCAAAAATTTACTTTAAAAATCCTTTATTAGACTACATAAAACGGATATTGGATCCACAACATAGAGAAAAACCTCCTCCCACGCGTTTCGAACAAAACTGGTCTTTCCGATTTTTAAAGTCATTTTTTTGCTGGTGAGTCTCGGTGGTGCACGAGGAGCGGCTGTTTTCCTTATTTATCATTTTGCACCCACATTTAGAATTCTGGTTCCTTTAATGCACAAAGGACATAATTGAAATGAAGACTTTGTGGAAAAGGCAACTATGATGTTAAAATATATGGAATGTGTGTCATATGTGGAGAGGCTACAATGATTTTGCTCTTTAGCCAGGAACAGACATGACTGATGCTAAATACCATAGATGTGTATAACACATGAATGACATAAAAAAAATTACACATACTGTACATAATACTAGAGACAATGCAACCAATTAAATAATCAGGTAAATCATAAAACAAATATTAAAATACATGTTTTACTCAACACACAGTGAATGTGGAGCCCTTTATCTCTGGATGTTGTAATTACATTATGAATGGAATACCAGATGCTTCGAATGAAGAAATGATGACAATGGCTGCAGGCTCCACTACCATGTATGCTAAAGCTGCAGACCAAGCAATATCCTACTTGTGTGTTTTATTTTTTTTTAATAAATCAGTTCTGTACTATGAGAAAATATTTGTAGCATTTTTTTTTTAACAACTGAATTACATTTTTAATGTATTATACTGTAACAAGTCTTTGATTTCTATAGCAACCATTTATAAAGTTATATCTTCCTCTTCTGAAACCGGCTCTGGCACACCCCTTTCTGAGCCCTGCCCTCTCTAGCAGTGCCCCAATTGTATCTAGTGGCTGCCTGGTCACATGATCTTCCCCACAGAACTTTGTCATATTAATATGCAAATGCGTTCTACTGACTGCAGAATACTCCTCTGCAGTCATTTATTTAACCCCCGAGCCGAATCTTCGCTGATCGATCACAGGAGAACGGATCAATGAGCAACTTAGCTTTGTGTGGATTGTATTGATGCACATACATATTAAAGGGAAACATTTTAAATAAATAAAAAATGTCATGGAATAAAATTAAACTAAGAATTTGATAGTCGTCACTTCTTCATTTTGTTCCACTTCCATTGGGACCCACAAAGTCCCAGTTTAGCATTGGTGCACCAGGAAGTCCCAGTTTAGCATTGGTGCACCAGAGGCAATGGATGAACTTGAAATGTAACATTGATACATTTTGTGTGTGCAAAAAAACTCCCCAGCATTAAGATTTAACAGAGGATGACACACATATTGGTGCAGACTAATCCCATAAAAGACTATTAGCAAGTATGCTGATGCTTACAACATTAAGCAAGTTAACAGGAACGTAGCAATATGGACAAGTAATGAATAGTCACACTTTTGTTAAAGGTGACATTACCAAAACATGTATATTTCAGGATAGAGTGATAACTATGGACCCCTCAAATCATGGCATGTCTAATTGTTTACAGGTCTACTAACATAACATATCATAGAGGAGACAGCCATATACTGTATACTGCTCATAGATCCCTGAAAACAGATACACTAAAACAGTAATATCTTGTGAAATCTATAAGATTTGTAATAATCAGTACAATTGTAGCTGCAGAGGGAGAGGAGGGTAGCAAAAGATAAGAGATATCTAAAACACGAAGAACTAACATTATTTTATTAAATTAAAGAAACATAATTAAAATATATTGTAACTGAGAGACGCTTACGCGTTTCTCTGCTTCTAGGTTGTGGTAAAAGTTGCTTCCTGGCATTGATAGAAGAGAATATATTTGTATTCATTACACTAATTATCTGTTCAGGTAGCACACCATTATTATAGAAGGTATTGCAATCACATTTTCGAGGGATTATATTTCAAAACAATTATATTCTTGTACAAACATTTTATTAATAATAATACACAGTATTAATAGTCTGCAACACTGTATACATAGTATAGTGTGTGTATAGAGACACAAAGAGGCACCTACAGTACACAGAAAATGTTCAATCTAACGTTTGCAGAGAGAGAAAATATATATGTAATTATAAAGCGACTTGGGATTCTGTATTTAAAACATTGATCACTTCTGACTTATTTGACATCATCTGATTTTTGTTAGAATAATTGTTGTTGAATAGTTTCTAGTTGATCGTGTCCTGCATACTGTCGGTAACCTGCCTTCCCGTCACACTGACAGCCACACAGTGGCACGCCTGCAGTCTCAGCTCCGGGTTCCCCCAGTGGGCAGCAGCTGGAGGAGGGATCTCGGTAGCTCTTCCTCAATTTCCTCTCCTGTGACCCGTAATTGAACACGCCCCCTATAAAAGAGCTGCAATGAATAAGCCTGTGATGAACATGTGTGAATACACAGAGGTACAGTATGTTGTTTCATACAGACAGCCGCCTTTCCTTCCCGGGGCTGAGCTGCTGTGGCTGGTGACCTGCCTCAGATAAATAGACAATAGGACCCTACATGTGACGCTGCAGCCTGCAGCCTGCAGCTATACATGTGTTTCACTGATTGCTATAAGAAAGTGCGCGACTGCAACAGCGTTAGAGCAAACACTATTGTGTCTGACTACTTTACTGTGCCTTTCATTTGTCTGCTGCATCAACTGTGAAATCAGATTATCTAAAGGCTCCCATCACAATGTCAGAGTACTATTTCAATATTCTGAATACACCATCAGGCTTTTTATAAGGAACAGTTAAGGGAATATTGTGGGTACATTTCAAATGTGTAAAATGCTGGGGAAATGTGTGATATCCCAAGCACAGTCATGCCTTCCTATTCATTTATCATGAAATCAAAAACAATTCTGGAATCATGATAGCTACAGGTAACAAGTTTCTGCCTATTAATTCAATACCCCAGTAGCATTGGGATGTGTAAATTGCACTAGTTGTCATATACAATTGTAAAGCTTGGCCTATAGGCATTGTAATGTCCTCTGGAAATTTCACGCCTATGAATTTAAGCAAAAAATATATTTTGTGAAGTATAATCTGCACTGGTACCAAGAGGAGATCTGTCATGAGTATTTTACCTTTTTACATTGTAAATAAAACGTAAAACATAGCAGTTTTAGTTAATAATTTGAAGAGGATAGTCTAGTCTCCACAAAAGTTATACTTGTGCTAGGAAAGTTCAACAGCAAACTTGGTATTGACACCTCTCTATTTTCTTTACATTTATAGAATAGGGTTAAAATACCCTTTGGCAAGAAGTACCTTGATGCTGTCATTTCTGTCCCTGGAGCTATTAGCCATCTAATGCATGGAGTAATTCTGACACATGGAGCTGGAGGAGACATGAACTTTCTGCACTTGGTGTCTTTGGCAAGCTACCTGGCATCCCGTGGGGTACTGTGCCTGAGATTTACCTGTAAAGGGCTCAATCTCGTGTATAGAACAAAAGCTTATAATGCTGTACTGGTAAGAGAAACCAACGTGGCAGATAAAACCAATACTAAATCTAAGTCAATGTCCGATAGCACACACGGGCGCGGATCCACAAAAGGGTATTAAACTTTAGCAAGCTCCAATTCATTTGAATGGGAGTAAAGGCGTGCTAAAGCGTAGCACCATTTTTTGGATCTGGGCCTTAGAGCAAGCTGCAAGATAAGCACCTGAAATAGTGAAACCTGCTTTCCATTAGATGTGTGTTATGGTTAATTGATCTATATAAATGATCAAAGGATTCACATTGTTATACCATCGAAAAACTGACAACACAAAGACGACACACAAACAACAATTAGGTCCCACCCAAAACTTGCATGGATAACGGAGAAGCAAAAAGGGGTCTATGGCACTGCTTTAAAGTGGAAAATCAAGCAAAACGTTCTAAGCCATTAGACCTATGTTTCAGCCTCCCCACTGCTACAGTCCTAAAAGAGACTATAACAAATGCTAATTTAGATAAAGTAAATACTGTTACACTTTGTACTGCCAGGACTACAACGAGCTAAAAACAGGCCTTTACTAATACAATTCCTAAATAATAATGCAAGGCCGTTTATATTGATGACTTGCACTGCATTCAAGCCAGGTACTCAAAATGAGGAAATTCTGAAATATTCAGTGAACTGTTTCATTTTTAGATTCTACTAAATGTCATTATTTGGTTGTTCTATTTTAGGCATTTTTAAAGTCTTGTGAAGAATATAAACTTTCTGGTGTTTTTGTTGCAGGTGAGTTTTCAATTGATAGTGAAGTACGGTATTAAATCATACATTTTTTTTTTTTCAAATATTCTTACCCAAAATAGAGACCATCTTGTCATTAGCAGGCCTGCCAATGTGATATTAGTCCAATTGTTTATGCAATGATAGTATATTGGATTGGTGTAGTAGTTTATCCCAAGATAAATTATTGGTACAAGCACAAACTGTAAAATATCTATTCTATACATCATTTGTTTTTACAGTGAGTAAAACTTAACTTTGTGTAGAACTCCCTATGCCACTGATATTTCACTGCATTATTGGGAGTAAAAAGCACAGAGTTCTATTGGTATTGAAACTGTGTCTTGCTTTCATTACACTGGTCGCTCAATGGGGTCTCGTGCTGCTGCTTCTGTAATGAGGGGAGCCGATGAGCATGGGTTCATTCAAGGGCTGATCTGCCTGTCTTATCCACTGCACCCTCCGAACGCAAAGGGAAAGCTGCGAGATCAAGATATATTGCTGATCACAAGCCCGGTGTTGTTTGTCTCCGGATCAGCTGATGATATGTGTGAAAAGGTGAGATACTAGCTGATAATGGCCATGCTTGTTTTTTTTAATATGAATTCCACATAGATATTTCTTCAGGTTAGCTTGGATGTGTCCATCTGTAGAATTTGGGATATGGTGAAAGGGGCTGACAACAGTTTATATACAGACAAGTTATTTTAAGTAGTTGTCTGCTCAGAGAGCAAAATAAACCTGACATTTTATTTGTCAAAGTAAACATTTGATGACAGATATGATAGATTAAGTTAATAATTGCAGAAAACGTGTACACATTACTCACTGATTACTGCATTAATTAATTTTATTTCTAACAAGCCCAGCCATCTGATTATGGGTGATGTTGGTGTAACACGTGTTCTGAGAATCAGGCTTACCCCAATGATGTTATGATGAATGGTTGGTTTCTTGGTAAGGAAGAGGAGCAGTGTGGGTTTCTGCTTGAAGTTCTCTACTTCATTAGCATCAACCACTGCAGATATTTATAGATCAACGTTCTTCTTATCAAGCTGTTTGCTAATTGGAACAACATATATCTGTCTATTATTATCAGGTTGTTCACATAATGGTCACTGCAGCCACTAGTGTAGTGATAACATGGCCGTGCACTCACCCTCCAACAGATGTCTAGAGAGGAGGGAGTCCTTTCATTTAGATAATGTACGCTACTCTCGATCTCCCCTAGACACTACGGGCCATATTTACAGAAGGAGGAGGTAAGGCCTCGTTCAGGGTGCCAGAGGCAGGAGTTGGAGGGCGGGCGTTCGCAAAGGCGGGCGGCAGTCTGCTGGGCGATGTGTGTTCATCCTCCCCTTGTAAGAGGGGTTAAGGCTGCACTCCACAAAAAAGAGAAAGATGCATACAATTTACCGGTGCTGCTGGTTCAAGGAAGTACCTGCCATAAACTCCAAAGTACACTGAGGAAAAGAAGGGATCCAGCGCTCCACGGATTTCTGAATAAGAGAGATTTATTGTGCCTCACAACGTTTCGACCTTATGGTCTTTATCAAGTGACTAGGCATACATAAGTCAGGATCTACCCAGTATATATATCCATGACCATTACCCATATACAGGTGAATAACAAGTGAAAAAACAAGTGAACATTACCCCAAGCTGACCCCAATTCGCCTCCCCTGATCAGTCCTTTGTTCATACAGTGTCCATACAATGCTCAAACAGTTCGTGAATGTCTACTTCCGGTTTTCTCTTCCTCTTCCGGTTTTTGCTTTTTGAATTGGGGTCAGCTGGGGGTAATGTTCACTTGTTTTTTCACTTGTTCACTTGTTATTCACCTGTATATGGGTAATGGTCATGGATATATATACTGGGTAGATCCTGACTTATGTATGCCTAGTCATTTGATAAAGACCATAAGGTCGAAACGTTGTGTAGCACAATAAATCTTATTCAGAAATCCGTGGAGCGCTGGATCCCTTCTTTTCCTCAGTGTTCATCCTCCCCAGCAGACTTTTTCAGGAGTTGAGGAGTTGAGGAGGCGGGGAGGGGGCGGGGCTACAGACCTGAGGTTAGGGATCGAAGTTGCAGTCGTGAAATCATTCTCAAAAATGATTTCATTGGCTGCCGAGGTCCCAGTGACGCTGTTGCAGCTTCAAAAAACAACCTGGCTTGTTTATTGAAACTGTAGCCAGCGTCAACTCCGTACTTCGGAGACAGGGCAGCTGCTACCCTGACAACCACAGTTCACTTTAAATACATTGTGTCCCACGGCAGCATGCCCTCCCTCCGAAGCCTGCACCCTGAACGAGGCCTAAGAGACCTTTACAGACGCCCCACGCTCTCTCCCGGCAGTGGGTAAAAGAGCATGGCCTCTGTATATGGGGAAAAACAGAAAATTTGCTGCCCCAAAAAGTTCCTGTCCGGACCTAATAAAAAGTCTGCCACTGTCTCCATGCTGGAAGACTCATTACAGCTTATCATTTTAATGGCTCATAAATCACGATAGTTACCAAGTCATGCTTGAAGGTGTCTTACAGAGTAGCACTACTTAGTAAATTGACCCTAAATGTTGAAGTCCAGAAATCTGGCAACTTGGGTAACCCAGGGAGAATGTTATTTTACAGACCCCTTAAGCACTAAAGAAACCAACTGATCCATAAGAAATCACTTTATCTATGTCACTTTCACAGGCCCTGCTGGAAGATTTGATTAGCAAAATGAAAGCTTCTATAAAGATCCATTGGGTTGAAACAGCAAACCATGGAATGGTTGTCAAAGGCAGAACTGCTGAAGATGTTATGATGGAAATAAATAAGCAGGTTTTTTCTTGGATTCAAGAAACAATTGAGAGTTTGTAAATGTTCTGAATGTAGACTTTTTGTATTCTTCCAGAAGTATAGATTTGTTGTAGGTTATGAAAATAATACATTTTAATTGACAACATAGTACAAAAAACACTGGATGGCACTCAAACACTCCATTAACCAGTGAAGATATATAAGTAAAAATATAATAAGTGAAAATATTTAATAAAGTGTAAATAAAGTGTATACGTAATCAACGAATAACACCAAATATAATAGATAAAGTGAATATTGTGAAATATAATGAAGAGGCAAAAAAATCTCACTCAACCCTTAAAAGACTGTTTCAAGAGTCTTTCCAAACGAATACTTCCCAAATAGGGGACAAGTGATGAATGCCATGTAATAAAGAAAAAATCACATAGTGCAATAATGCAACAAAATAAAAAGTGCACATTAAAGGGCTATACATTTCCTACTCACAATGGAGCAGGGTTATAGGAAAAAATCCAAATCGTGGCAAAGTCGCCTCTGGATGGTGTGAGGTGTAGTCCCTTGAATCTCTTGCAGCGAAAAAGTTAGGCAGCTATTTCATGTGGATGCAAAGAAACTTGATCATTTTTTGCGGACTCCTTAAATGGCCGCTCGTTACGTCCCTGACGTCAATGCTTGCCTTTCAGGGTGTGGAGTCATGGTTGGGTCTCTGCTCTTTTTGGGGCAGGAGCTGGTTCTGCTGTCCTGTTTCCGTTATCCACATCTCTTCCTGCTCCTTTTTACTTGGCTTGCAATGAGGATGCCCTCTGTCGCTACGCGTGCCTCCTGCTGCTGTCAGATGGATGCTCCTCTGGAGTCTACTTCATTTAGCCAGCGTCCGCTAACTCAGGCAGATCGCAGGCTGGTGGACGCTAAGATCTCAGGGAGCTGCCGCTGTGACCCTACATGCAGAGCAGCGCCTGCCCCAAACAGAGCAGAGACCCAGCCATGACTCCACACCCTGAAAGGCAAGCAATGACGTCAGGGACGTAACGAGCGGCCATTTAAGGAGTCCGCAAAGAATGATCAACAGTTTCTTTGCATCCACATGAAATAGCTGCCTAACCTTTTCGCTGCAAGAGATTCAAGGTACTAAACCTCACACCATCCAGAGGCGATTTTGCCACTGTTTGGATTTGTCTATACACCCTGCTCCATTGTGAGTAGGAAATTTATATTGATATATGTCTTTATTACATGGCATTCATCACCACTCCCCTGTTTGGAAAGTAATTGAAAAGCAAATATAGGTATATAACTTTCTGGAAAGTAATTGACCAACATGACAGTTCAGTATTTCAAAACCTCACCTCTTTTGCCTTGTACTGTATGTACTCTGTTCCAACTTTTGAAAGCTCTGTACATTTGAATCTCATTTATGTAAAAACTCATATTACAACTTACAACAAAATATAAATGTTCTAATGAAATACCTGTCACAACAACATTTTTAATTTGTGTTTATGCTAAAAGTACAGATCATTTGGAAATTCAATATGTCAAAGGATCCCCTCTGAGCCATGTACTGTACAGAGAAGTGTGGGGCAAAGAGTTGCAAAACTCTAGAGGAACAGGCATCTGGGATTGTGGTAATGGTTATGATGGGTTAAAATATGTTGGCAAAGGTTTAAATTGATTGCTTGAATTAAAGGGGAGCTTGTTGAATATTTAACTAGTTACTTTTAGAAATCAGTTGGTGGGAGCAATGTGTGGAAAATATCTTTTACCCCCTTCACATTTGATAGCTTTTTATGTGTTTGTTTTTTTATGCCTACATTAAAGCAGCAATCCACACTGATCACCATTATTTTTTTTTTTACTTTAATAGATCTCTTCTTGCCCTTCCCAACGCTGTTTTATGTTTTTCAAATCTGACACTGTTTTCGGTAGCAATAAACATTTTAAATATTATTGTGGGGGAGGTTAACATGGAGCATTGCTATCTAAAGGTTACTATGGTACCCTTAGAAGCTGGAGATGGAAGAAACACAAAAAAAGAGGGCATGCTCGTAGGATAAGATACCAACATTATATGGAAGTCAGCAATTTCGTTGGGAGGAGTGGTGCTTTTTATGTGTTTAAACTCTTCATTTCATAGGTGAATAAAGTGGATCTGGTGCTCAAACAGTTAAATGTCCCATGTAGTAGATAAGCAATCCACGTGTTTGAAAAATATGCCTCCCCTTATTTAAATATACAAATCCAATATAGAGTGCCTGGTGACACACAAATGAATCTCCTTAGTGACACACAGTATGGCATGTATGCTTAATAAAGTAATAGGAACAGAGTAACTCACTTCAGAGTCCTGTTGAATCCTGGAGGAGGTCCTGGGATCTGCATCTGCTGTAAGGAAGTATCAGGAACAAGGATAGAAAAAAACGAGCACTATCCAATGAAATAAGGATCCAGAGGGGACTACCTCATAAAAAAGACTTTGTGGACATACAGAAAACGAACCCCTAAAGAGGTAGGGGAAACAACGCATTTCCCGCCTATAGTGCTTCATCATTTTTTCTATCCTTGTTCTTAATTTCATAGGGACTGGATGGCTGGTGAATGGAATGGGTTATGATTGAGGGCTAGCAGGGATACCGATAGTGTTAAAAATTATGCTCCGTTAAATAAACGCGTTTTCTATTCACCTCAAAGCTTTCTCTTGTTGGTGGGTAAGATTACAGGAAACTACTTAAAAGGTACAAAATTACCTACTTGCACTTGACAAGACATTCAGTACAAATAATGACAGTGCTCCAAGAATATCTGAGGTGTTCACCACCAATGGGTGAAATGTCAATACTTCAATGGGAGAAAACATCTTGCATATTTACACTGCTATAAGTTCAAAAATAGATAACTGTGTCCTGTGGTGTCATGAAAAACAAAGGAAATCATCTCCGTAGACAACATAAAAAGTTTGTTAAACTTCATAAATGTTTGTACCACAGAAATGGTGCCGCAGTCAAATCAACTCTGAGAGACCTAATAATATACAAAACCAGATATCACGGTAAAAGTAACCTGGCGGTGCTACCGACCCAAATAAATTAATAAACACAAAAAGAAAAAAGAAGGGTCAAAATAAGGGAGCACTCAAATAGTATGTAATAGAAAAATGGACTTTATTAGCAATGCATCATAAAAACACAAGAGACAAACTCAAACACATACCACAATGGAAATACCAAAATGGCGAAACGGCCGTAGGAGCGGAGCAGAGACAACCCTCTCACTACCCCTAGACTCCCAGACCCGTGTGGAACATGTGGACTACACTGATGTTATTTTCTCTGTGCTGGGACTCCTGCAGCTGGTCTGTATTGTGCTGCTTTGTCTGCCTCACGCTTGCAGTTCTTACTGATGCTGGGCTGCTAGCCCATGGGGACTTGCTGCTTTACCTGCCTTACTTGTCCTACATTTCAGTGCTCACTGCTACTGGGCTGTCTTCTTAAGGGGACTTCCTCATTGCCTTATTTGCCCTATGCTTTAGTGTCCACTGTTGCTGGGCTGTCAGTTCACATCTCACTACTGCCTGCTACTTACCATCAGCATTAGGCTGTTTCAGCATCTTTCACAGGGTCTTTTGTAAACTTACCCTTGTGGCTTTACCCTCATTATTTATTATTATTTTTTAAGCCATTTGGGTATTTTCTGCTGCATGTTACACACATCTCCCCCAGCAATTATTATTCTGTGACTGTTATGTTATTGTGTTACTCTATGCTATATTTGTAATGTCTTTGATATCTGATTCACGTTTTTTTGACTAATTTTTCTGCGCTCTGGTTTGTCCATTTATATTATCTTTTGAGTTCTCACTTTGATCGGCCGATCTTTGTTACATTACTAGGGGAATTTTCTTTCCCCTTGTTCTGTTATGTTATGTTGGAACTCTTACTATTTGGTCTTTCCAGGTTAGGGGTTGATTTGTGTTAAGTTATTATTAATTATATTTTGCAGCAGTTTTTCATGTGGTATGTGTTTGAGTTTGTCTCTTGTGTTTTTATGATGCATTGCTAATAAAGTTCATTTTTCTATTTTTCTATTACATACTATTTGAGTGCTCCCTTATTTTGACCCTTCTTTTTTCTTTTTGTGTTTATATATATATATATATATATATATATATATATATATATATATATATATATATATAATGTGTGTGTATGTGACCAGAGAAAAAAAAGGGGGATTGTAGACAGCGCCTAGGGGGTGAATCACTGAATGTATGTCAGCCCATACTAAACATAAACACCTAGGTTATTAGGTTATGGTGATAAGATGCCTAATAATTATAATTGATACACAATATTGTACTTGTCCTGATATGCTACTAATATACTAAGGCTATAACACAATAATCCAATATGATATTATTGAAATAACTAGGATACAAATCATTGCCCTAAATCACAAATATAAACTAACTAGCTGATATACCCGGCGTTGCCCGGGAGTGGAAGGGCGGGGGGGTCCAAGGGGCGTAGAAGGGTGGGGAGGGCAAAGGGCAGGGGGGGGCAAAGGGCAGGGAGGGGCGGGGGGGGGGGCAAAAGGCAGGGCGGGGGGGGGGGGGCAAAGGGCGGGGGGGGCGGGGCAAAGGGCAGGGAGGGGCAAAGGTCAGGGAGCGGTGGGGAAAAAGGCAGGGAGGGGCAAAGGGCAGGGAGGGGCGGGGCTAAGGGCAGGGAGGGGCGGGGCTAAGGGCAGGGAGAGGCAAAGGGCAGGGAGGGGCAAAGGGCAGGGAGGGGCGGGGCAAAGGGCATGGAAGGGCGGACAAAGGGCAGGGGGGCGGGGCAAAGGGCAGGGAGGGGCAAGGGGCGGGGCAAAGGGCGGGGCAAAGGGCAGGGAGGGGCGGGGCAAAGGGCAGGGAGGGGCGGGGCAAAGGGCTGGGAGGGGCCTGGGGGGGGCAAAGGGCAGGGAGGGGCCTGGGGGGGGGCAAAGGGCAGGGAGGGGCGGGGGGGCAAAGGGCAGGGAGGGGCGGGGCAAAGGGCAGGGAGGGGCGGGGGGGCAAAGGGCAGGGAGGGGCGGGGCAAAGGGCAGGGAGGGGCAGAGCAAAGGGCAGGGAGGGGCGGGGCTAAGGGCAGGGAGAGGCATAGGGCAGGGAGAGGCGGGGCAAAGGGCAGGGAGGGGCGGGGCAAAGGGCAGGGAGGGGTGGGGCAAAGGGGAGGGGCGGGGCAAAGGGCAGGGAGAGGCAGGGAGGGGCGGGGCAAAGGGCAGGGAGGGGTGGGGCAAAGGGCAGGGAGGGGCGGGGGGGCAAAGGGCAGGGAGGGGCGGGGGGGCAAAGGGCAGGGAGGGGCGGGGGGGCAAAGGGCAGGGAGGGGCGGGGGGGCAAAGGGCAGGGAGGGGCGGGGGGGCAAAGGGCAGGGAGGGGCGGGGGGGCAAAGGGCAGGGAGGGGCGGGGGGGCAAAGGGCAGGGAGGGGCAGGGGGGCAAAGGGCAGGGAGGGGCGGGGGGGCAAAAGGCAGGGAGGGGCGGGGGGGGCAAAAGGCAGGGAGGGGCGGGGGGGCAAAAGGCAGGGAGGGGCGGGGGGGCAAAAGGCAGGGAGGGGCGGGGGGGCAAAAGGCAGGGAGGGGCGGGGGGGCAAAAGGCAGGGAGGGGCGGGGGGGCAAAAGGCAAAGAGGGGCGGGGGGCAAAAGGCAGGGAGGGGCGGGGGGGGGCAAAGGGCAGGGAGGGGCGGGGGGGGCAAAGGGCAGGGAGGGGCGGGGGGGGCAAAGGGCAGGGAGGGGCGGGGGGGGGCAAAGGGCAGGGAGGGGCGGGGGGGGCAAAGGGCGGGGGGGGGCAAAGGGCAGGGAGGGGCGGGGGGGGCAAAGGGCAGGGAGGGGCCTGGGGGGGCAAAGGGCAGGGAGGGGCGGGGGGGGGCAAAGGGCAGGGAGGGGCCTGGGGGGGCAAAGGGCAGGGAGGGGCCTGGGGGGGGGGCAAAGGGCAGGGAGGGGCCTGGGGGAAGGCAAAGGGCAGGGAGGGGCCTGGGGGGGGCAAAGGGAAGGGAGGGGCGGGGGGGGGCAAAGGGCAGGTAGGGGCAGGGCAAAGGGCAGGGAGGGGCGGGGCAAAGAGCAGGGAGGGGCGGGGGGGCAAAGGGCGGGGGGGCAAAAGGCAGGGAGGGGCGGGCAAAAGGCAGGGAGGGGCGGGGGGGGGGGGGCAAAAGGCAGGGCGGGGGGGCCAAAAGGCAGGGAGGGGCGGGGGGGGGGCAAAGTTCAGGGAGGGGCCCTGGGGGGGGCAAAGGGCAGGGAGGGGCCTGGGGGGGGGCAAAGGGCAGGGAGGGGCCTGGGGGGGGCAAAGGGAAGGGAGGGGCGGGGGGGGGGGGCAAAGGGCAGGGGGGGAGCAAAGGGCAGGGATGGGTGGGGGGCAAAGGGCAGGGAGGGGCGGGGTGGGGGCAAAGGGCAGGGAGGGGCGGGGGTGGGGGGCAGGGAGGGGTGGGGGGCAAAGGGCAGGGAGGGGTGGGGGGCAAAGGGTAGGGATGGGTGGGGGGCAAAGGGCAGGGAGGGGCGGGGGTGGGGGGCAAGGGGCGGGGGGGCAAAGGGCAGGGAGGGGCGGGGGGGGCAAAGGGCAGGGAGGGGCGGGGGGGGCAAAGGGCAGGGAGGGGCGGGGGGGGCAAAGGGCAGGGAGGGACGGGGGGGCAAAGGGCAGGGAGGGGCGGGGCAAAGGGCAGGGAGGGGCGGGGCAAAGGGCATGGAAGGGCGGGCAAAGGGCAGGGGGGCAAAGGGCAGGGAGGGGCAAGGGGCGGGGAAAAGGGCGGGGCAAAGGGCAGGGAGGGGCGGGGCAAAGGGCAGGGAGGGGTGGGGCAAAGGGCAGGGAGGGGCCTGGGGGGGGCAAAGGGCAGGGAGGGGTGGGGCAAAGGGCAGGGAGGGGCGGGGCAAAGGGCAGGGAGGGGTGGGGCAAAGGGCAGGGAGGGGCGGGGCAAAGGGCAGGGAGGGGCGGGGCAAAGGGCAGGGAGGGGCAGAGCAAAGGGCAGGGAGGGGCGGGGCTAAGGGCAAGGAGAGGCAAAGGGCAGGGAGAGGCGGGGCAAAGGGCAGGGAGGGGCGGGGCAAAGGGCAGGGAGGGGTGGGGCAAAGGGGAGGGGCAGGGAGGGGCAGTGCAAAGGGCAGGGAGAGGCAGGGAGGGGTGGGGCAAAGGGCAGGGAGGGGCGGGGCAAAATGCAGGGAGGGGTGGGGCAAAGGGCAGGGAGTGGCGGGGGGGCAAAGGGCAGGGAGGGGCGGGGGGGCAAAGGGCAGGGAGGGGCGGGGGGGCAAAGGGCAGGGTGGGGCGGGGGGGGCAAAGGGCAGGGAGGGGCGGGGGGGCAAAAGGCAGGGAGGGGCGGGGGGGGGCAAAGGGCAGGGAGGGGCGGGGCAAAGGGCAGGGAGGGGCGGGGCAAAGGGCATGGAAGGGCGGGCAAAGGGCAGGGGGGTGGGGCAAGGGGCGGGGCAAAGGGCGGGGCAAAGGGCAGGGAGGGGCGGGGCAAAGGGCGGGGCAAAGGGCAGGGAGGGGCGGGGCAAAGGGCAGGGAGGGGCCTGGGGGGGGCAAAGGGCAGGGAGGGGCAGGGCAAAGGGCAGGGAGGGGCGGGGCAAAGGGCAGGGAGGGGCGGGGCAAAGGGCAGGGAGGGGCAGAGCAAAGGGCAGGGAGGGGCGGGGCTAAGGGCAAGGAGAGGCAAAGGGCAGGGAGAGGCGGGGCAAAGGGCAGGGAGGGGCGGGGCAAAGGGCAGGGAGGGGTGGGGCAAAGGGGAGGGGCAGGGAGGGGCGGGGCAAAGGGCAGGGAGAGGCAGGGAGGGGTGGGGCAAAGGGCAGGGAGGGGCGGGGCAAAGGGCAGGGAGGGGTGGGGCAAAGGGCAGGGAGGGGCGGGGGGGCAAAGGGCAGGGAGGGGCGGGGGGGCAAAGGGCAGGGAGGGGCGGGGGGGCAAAGGGCAGGGAGGGGCGGGGGGGCAAAAGGCAGGGAGGGGCGGGGGGGCAAAAGGCAGGGAGGGGCGGGGGGGGCAAAAGGCAGGGAGGGGCGGGGGGGCAAAAGGCAGGGAGGGGCGGGGGGGCAAAAGGCAAAGAGGGGCGGGGGGGGCAAAAGGCAAAGAGGGGCGGGGGGGGCAAAAGGCAGGGAGGGGCGGGGGGGGGGCAAAGGGAAGTGAGGGGCCTGGGGGGGGCAAAGGGAAGGGAGGGGCGGGGGGGGGGCAAAGGGCAGGTAGGGGCAGGGCAAAGGGCAGGGAGGGGCGGGGCAAAGAGCAGGGAGGGGCGGGGGGGCAAAAGGCAGGGAGGGGCGGGCAAAAGGCAGGGAGGGGCCGGGGGGGGGCAAAAGGCAGGGAGGGGCGGGGGGGGGGCAAAGGGCAGGGAGGGGCCTGGGGGGGGCAAAGGGCAGGGAGGGGCCTGGGGGGGGCAAAGGGCAGGGAGGGGCCTGGGGGGGGCAAAGGGAAGGGAGGGGCGGGGGGGGGGCAAAGGGCAGGGGGGGAGCAAAGGGCAGGGATGGGTGGGGGGCAAAGGGCAGGGAGGGGCGGGGTGGGGGCAAAGGGCAGGGAGGGGCGGGGGTGGGGGGCAGGGAGGGGTGGGGGGCAAAGGGCAGGGAGGGGTGGGGGGCAAAGGGCAGGGAGGGGCGGGGGTGGGGGGCAAGGGGCGGGGGGGGGGCAAAGGGCAGGGAGGGGCAGGGGGGCAAAGGGCAGGGAGGGGCAGGGGGGGCAAAGGGCAGGGAGGGGCAGGGGGGGCAAAGGGCAGGGAGGGGCGGGGGGGGCAAAGGGCAGGGAGGGGCGGGGGGGGCAAAGGGCAGGGAGGGACGGGGGGGCAAAGGGCAGGGAGGGGCGGGGGGGGCAAAGGGCAGGGAGGGGCGGGGGTGGGGGGCAAAGGGCAGGGAGGGGCGGGGGGGGCAAAGGGCAGGGAGGGGCTGGGGGGGCAAAGGGCAGGGAGGGACGGGGGGGGCAAAGGGCAGGGAGGGGCGGGGGGGGCAAAGGGCAGGGAGGGGCAAAGGGCAGGGAGGGGCGGGGGGGCAAAGGGCAGGGAGGGGCAAGGGGGGGGGCAAAGGGCAGGGAGGGGCAAGGGGGGGGGCAAAGGGCAGGGAGGGGCGGGGGGGCAAAGGGCAGGGAGGGGCATGGGGGCAAAAGGCAGGGCGGGGCAAAGGGCAGGGCTGGGGGGGGGCAAAGGGCAGGGAGGGGTGGGGGGGGGGGGCAAAGGGCAGGGAGGGGCGGGGGAGCCAAAGGCCATGGAGGGGCATGGGGCCAAAGGGCAGGGAGGGGTGGGGGGGTCAAAGGGCAGGGAGGGGTGGGGGGGGGTCAAAGGGCAGGGAGGGGCGGGGGGCCAAAGGGCAGGGCGGGGGGGGCCAAAGGGCAGGGAGGGGCGGGGAGGCCAAGGGCAGGGAGGGCAAGAGGGCAGGGGGGGAAAGGGCAGGGGGAAGGGGGGAAAGGGCAGGGGGAAGGGGGCAAAGGGCAGGGAGGGGCGGGGGGGCAAGGGCAGGGAGGGGCAGGGGAGCAAAGGGCAGGGGGAGGGTGGGGAGGGGGCAAAGGGGAGGGAGGGCAGGGGGCAAAGGGCAGGGGAGAAAGGGCAGGGGCAAAGGGCAGGGGGAGGGAGGGCAGGGGGCAAGGCACAGGTGGAGGGAGGGCAGGAGGGCAAAGGGCAGGGGGAGGGAGGGCAGGGGGGCAAAGGGCAGGGGGAGGGAGGGCAAAGGGCAGGGGGAGGGAGGGAAGGGGGCAGAGGGCAGGGGGAGAAAGGGCAGGGGGCAAAGGGCTGGGGGAGGGCAGGGGGCAAAGGGCAGGGGGAGGGAGGGCAGGGGGCAAAGGGCAGGGGGAGGGGGGGCAAAGGGCAGGGGGAGGGAGGGCAAGGGGGAGGGGGGGCAAAGGGCAGGGGGAGGGAGGGACGCATTAAATGACCCATTCCCCTGCGTTTCCTCACCTTGCACACGGCCGCACTCCTCCTCTTCCTACGGATACCCCCCTCCTCCACCTCGGGCTCCTCAGCGGAGAGGCTGAGACGCTCCGGTGAGGAGGTGCTGTGCCTTTCGCGGGGAGAGGCGGAGACAGCCGGAGGAGCGGCCTCTGGGACGGGGAGCGGCCTGTGTGAGGGGAGAGCCGCAGAGAGCGTGCTCTGTGTGTGTGGGGGGGGATGAGTGAGCGGGGGGGGTGAGCGGGGGGAGGGGGGGTGAGTGGGGGGAGGAGGGGGTGAGCGGATGGGGGGTGAGGGAGAGCGCCCGGTGAGGGAGTGGCCTATGGGTGGTGAGAGCCGTGGGGAGCGCTCTCGGGGATGGTCAGCTGGGGGAGCAGCCTATGTGAGGGGAGAGCCGCAGAGAGCGCGTGGGGGGGGGTGTGTGTGTGTGTGTTTGGACCTTTGGCCCGTCACTCCACCTCAGGCCAATGAGAGGTGTGCGGGGGCGGGCGGGCCAAGGGACCAATGAGATTGCCGCTAGGGACAGGGAACACACCAGGGAAACATACATACATACATACAATGCTTTCAGAAATATATAGTAAGATAACTAATATAATACTAATATAATTGTATACTGTAAAAAATGAATAAAAAGCAATGAAGATATGAATTAGGAAAAGTCACAAGTCCATGTATTGGATCACAATGAATCCATGATGATAAAAAAACCCTTTATGAACACATCTTGGATGATGGCAGCCTTTCTTCTGGGGTCAACAACCTACCCAAGTGTACATAAAAGAAAGAAAAGCGCCCGATCCTCTTGTAATACCAAAGTATAAAGGGTTTAATAAAATAGAACTTACACAAATTCAAACTCACAATCTTGCCAAAGTATAAAAGTGTGGTATGAGCTGATCTCATGCGCCAACATTGGAGGAGAAAAACGCCGTCTGCCCGCTCCGTTGTAAGATGTAATCTCCTGGAACTCACTGCTGGTGTCACTGTGTTAGAATCCTCCAGCAACCCGAGTTTGCACAATATTTGTTCCTCGTGTAGCACGTTCCTAGTGCCCAGGGGCAGTCTCAACAGATTCTCGGCTCGATCACCTCCTGCGTCTGTCAAATGGCTCTCAATAAGCCACCGTAGTTGAATAACACCACGTGACCCTACGTGTTTTTCCATGCCCGGATTTCATCCCTTCCCTCATATTTTAAATATTTTATGTGCAGTTTCATTTTTATCTATATGTGTGATGGTTGGGGGTAGCCGGGCTATACAATAAAGGTTAAGCCCATCTGGTTACCCCTGAAAACTGTGGGTCTCTGGTAGCTACATAGCACCATAAGGACCATAGGGCCATGTAATATAACATGTCAAAGTTAAAGTGACCCCTGCTTTTCTACTTTCGATGTTCTCTTTGTGTAAAGTCCTAAAACTTCAGGAGTGTAAGTCTTGGGTGGGATATTTGGGTAGAATGTAATTATTTTGTTTGCAGGAGTTCGGGGGACAAAGTTACCAGAAGTCCCCTAATTCTCCCCAGCGAGCAGGCATGTTTTGCCGGTATTACACCGGGGCTGCCCAGTGTCCCCCAGACTCCTGGTTTTCAAGCCAAGATATCCCTGATCCATTTCCCGCACAGGTATGGGTCTCCCCAAGACATATTATGTATTAAACTATTTTTATTATGTTTGGTGCATTTTATATAAATGTCTATGCAGTCAGCCCAGGCATCCACATTGGTGCCGGTATGTCTGGATAAACATTATAGTTTAAAGGATGGAGGATGTCCACAGGTAACAAAACAATTTGGTGTGCGAGGAAGGGCGATAGTCCAGTTCCGGAGAACAAAGGGCACCCTGTGGGGACACCTTTTGAGTTTGCCAGACCTGGCGGAGCCTGCCCAGCGGGTGGCAATGAGTTAGCCGGGGGAGATACAGCTCGTATATCTCCCGTTGGATAATTCGTATTACCCACCCACCTGGCTTTTCGAGCCGGCTTGGCACGCCTCCTCCTCTGATGTCAGCAAAGAGACGAGCCCCCATTTCTGTTGGCTGGTGGGAAATTTTACCACGCTCTGATTGGACGCTCCTCCTACCTCCATGCTGAAGATAGCTCAGCAGTAGGTATGTAAGGAGATGCCCCAGTCAGAGAACCAGACGTTCCTGTGACTTGGGCCAGTGATGCAAAGGCGGGCTTTTCAAAGTTGCTCTGTTGCAAATAGCAGAGCAGCCGGCTTCATTTTTGGAGCTAAGAAAGCCTGCCTAGCTTAGGCTAAGTCAGACGCGAGGTCCAAGTTCTCATTTTAGAATGTAGCGGTCGCGGCTAATGATTTTAGCCGAAAAGAGGACCAGGAAGCCTGGGTGGATATCCCTGGTCAGGGTAAGCCTTCTGAAGCAGGCGCCCTGCACCTATTTGAGCCTAGTTTTGACTCCCAGTAAGTGTGTATTTCGTCTGTATTTTCTGTATTTATTGTGTGTACGCGGGTTTACCTGAGTAAACTGCATTTTGTACTACTACCTTGTTTTGCCTAGTGAATGATCCTGGTATAAATGTGTAAAAAGTCATGGTCTCCCGTGACAATATTAATATACATTTTATGCTGTAAATAACCATCATTACCATTCTACTACTGTATAAAGAAATAATGTGATTCGTTTAGGACCATCCTGAGCAAGTTATTTATGGTGTGCACACAATAAAATAGGTATCTTCGGGGCTCTGTCCCTCTTTGCAGGTTCGTTGTGTTTATATACCTTGTATAGCTCCTACTATATTGTCCTACAGGTGTCATTTCTCTATAATTATATTTGTCTGGCTACTTTAGGCTATTTTCACTGTCAGTAGCTTCGTCTAGTATATAAATGTAGCAAATTCCCTGTTTGATGGCCATATGTCAGTTAGCTTAAGGCAATAATTTTTATTTTGAAACTTCATTGCAATTTGCTGCGTACATGGCACAAACGTTCTTGAGGTAGAGTTTTCCCCCAATAAACATTAAGGGGTTATTATTTAAACTTTGATAGTGCCAATCAAGGCATATGTGCAGAGAAACTCCCATTGATTGTGCTCCTTTTGGCCCAGTCACAGTTTTTAATGAATAACCCCTAAGGCTTTACTGTGACTTTGCTCTTTGGACACAACCACATTCAGCCCAATGAATGTACCACACACAGTGTGATAAAGTTATATTATACATTATGTGAATGTTAAAGGTACCTCCTAAATGATTGCATAAATTCCTCTACTATTTCACCTATATGTCGGAAGGACCAGCAGTCATTAACACTTTGCTTCTGCGTAAATGGGCCTTTTCTTTATATATATTTATATATTACCAGTAATTTTGATTTGTTACTTCTATTAATAGCCTTTAGTCCCTAAACCATATCTACTGTACACTGAGTGAAAATGTACACAAGTGTGTATTTAGTTTTTCTGATAACATTTCTTGAAATGGGTAAATTATTATGGTATAAAGCTCATTATTTTGTCACATTTTCTTTCCTTTCTGTCCTTAAATGTATTAGACTCTTGTCTGCCTTTTCAGCTTTCCCCCTCATTCTCTCACAACCACTGTACCCATGTCTTTTTTATGCTTAACTCTTCTTTCTATTTGAACCCCTTCACATTTCTCTACTCACTAACACTCATAGTAACGGATGATGAGACAGGTTACTGGGAATGGTGATCTAATTGAGGGTGAGTGAGGCATGAGGAACACATTGTGTGATAGTGAGTATGAATGAGACATTTGATGTCATGTATGAAACTCTCCTGACTGAACCAGCCTGAAGCAAATCTGGTACAAACATGGCCATGATGGGGAGTGAATCTACCAGTACAGCTTAGTAAAATAAAGGCTAGTGGTGGAGTGATTAAGACCTAGAGCAGGGGTGCGCAAAGTTTTGATCCTGTAAGATGTTGGTAAGTATTAGTTAGTTAAAATAAGACTTCACTTTAATTTTGAGTTTACTCTAAAATAAACTTCACGTTTCCTGTCTCGCCTTCAAATAATTTCTGGGCAAGCGACATGTCTATCTGAACACGCTCCTCACCTCTACCACATGTAGCACTTATCATCTGAGATCTGACTCCAAAAGACTGTTAATGGTCCCAAGGCTTAACAAGTATCCGGCCGCTCCTCCTTCTCTTACCGTGCACCCCAAAACTGGAACAACCTACCGGAGACTCTCACATCCACCACCAGTTCTTTCAAAACTAAAGCTGTCTCACATTTTCATCTGGTCTGTAACTGTTATTTACGCCATAACATATATTGTCTCTTACTGTGCATGCAATGTCTTGTATATAATGTATAGCCTGCTTACTTAATGTAACTATGTATTTGTAACCATGTATTTGTCATCTTACTAGGACATACTGAAAACGAGAGGTAACTCTTAATGTATTACCTCCTGGTAAAACATTTTATAAATAAATAAATAAACTATCCTCTGATGCCATTTAAAAGACTCACCTGCTCGAACCAATTACATACCCCTGAGGAAGGGAATCTGATTCATGAAACGCACGAAAGAGCATTGTGGGTAATTTCCCACTTCCCAAGTTATTAGGTCCTTTCATTCTACTGGATATAGATCCAATGTGGTCTTTCTCCCTCCTAATAGAGGCAAATGAGAATTGTAATCCTAATAGAGGTATATTAGTATTTTATCTGGTAGTGTTAGGACTTGCGAACGGGTGTCTGCCTTGTCGTGGCTCGCAAGCTTACAACGCTTTGGCCAAAGGGTTAAACTAAATGACCCTTTTTCAAGAGAGTGTATAAGTATTTTACTGTGTATTTCTGTCATGTTGGATGTAGCATTGGGCTTCCCTGTCGTCTGTTGTATACATATTGTATGCCACGCTCCATAGCACTTCATTTTGACACTTAAATACATACATATATTTTTCTCGGGTTTCCAAAAAGAGCTTGCTGGGGTTTTGTGTTCTAATTTCCCATGGAGTAAGTGGGTATCACCTGATGATCCCCAACTGGAAGTACAAGGCGAAATAAAGAGAAAAACACTGTGATGTGAGGCTGCGAAGTGTGTGCGGAGGCAAACTGGCTGGATGTTCATTGATCCTCTGGGAGCAGTAAGAACTTCCTCTTTCACTCCCTACCCCCCACCCCCCACGGGGGTTACCCCCACTTATTGTGCGAGATGCACAGCAATCCTGTGCGTGTTGGATGTGTGTTGGAGTTCATTACAGTGAGGAGGCTCCCTTTCATCTGGCGTCCTTTTCCCATGCTTATTTGAGCAGCACCTACGGATGCATGCAGGAATCACAAGTGGAACAACTACAATACCTATCCATGCCTTGAACCGGTGATACATGTGTAACAGTGTTTCCCCAACCTCTGTGAGATTTGCCTATTACAGGGTGTGTAGTGCTGGGTACCTGCTAGTTCACATGATGGTGAGCTTTCCGCCAGTGGTATGGGGAAGGCAGGACAGGCTTTTGGGGTGTTGTTTAGCCCTTCTCTCTGGTTTAGCACCTCCATCTCTTGCAGGCTCCAGGAATGCTGGAGATAATCCCTGCAGGAGAACTCTGATAATCCGCCTGATTGCACACAGAGGCAGAAGTATATTTTATAAACAACTATTCTTCTACTCACAGCATACAATCAGCATACACTGCATACACATGGCCTCCAGCCTTCAGATGGTCCCTGGACTTAACCCTGGGGCTTGAGGCCTCCAGAGCTGGTCCTTTGCTCTTCCCTCAACCCCTGATGGGATGAGGGGTATAGTCCCCACTCCACTAAGGGAGGGGATGAAAAGTGGCCAGAGCCCTGCGCACAGTCTTCCATGAGACAGTCTCTCTCAGGGGAGAGACAACTAACTACATGTGCAGCCTCTTAAGTACCCTGGGGGAGGGTCCAAGGTCTGAGCCCAGGATTGGACAGAACACAGGCCTTGTCCCGCCCCCCTCAATGGAGCTGCTTCCTGCAGGGGAAAACCCGGATTAGACCTAACACTGCCTGCACTGATACCAGGATTTACATGTTAGGCAGGGCAGATTAGTAGCTAAAACCAGACATGGCTACACATGCTTTAAAGATGTTTTTTCCTCTAAGGGCATTACTGTTTTTTTATATTGTTCTTTTTATAACGAAAAGATTTTACACTATTGCGTGTCCCTGCACTTTCCTCTTTTTTTCTCCTTCAATATGCTTGGGTTATGAGCCACCTTAGATTAGTTGTGGGGGCGTTCATCCATGAGATTAACCTCTTGAAACCTAGTGATCTTAATATTTGTTTTTTAGACACTATCACATTTTTCTCTTAATTTTTTTTGTCTTTTATATGTGGGCACTTTGTTGTTGTTTATGTGTTTTTTTGTATTAGATCAGTCACAGTATGTGTGTCAATATCGCAGTACTTACCTACTGCATTAAGGTAGAAGTTTTATCACTATGTAGCCCTCTTACCCTCACCCTAAGTGAGATTGAGGTGGGTAGGTGTATCTGACTACTTATCAGTGTGGTGCGGTACCTGTTTGGCAACCAGGAGAGCTGAGCTTCCGCCACGGGGAACCTGGGGTATGTACTTACACTCGGTGCAGCGCCTCCACTGATGCGGGATCCCAACGGGGTGGGAGTGTGCCCTCACCAGAACAACCATACAGTAAATACACACCGTGTGAATAAACAGTATTTACTGAGCATGAACTGTAACTTCAATAACACTCTCTTTGCATAACATCAAACAATATATGAATAACAGTGCATCACTCTGAATGCATACAATCCCCTCACCCACATGTCCATCATCACATTCCCCTCAATCTCTTGAGTGTCCACAACAGTAAAGAAAGTGTGTGTGAGGGATAGCGCTTCCCTGTGTTGGGGCCCGGTGGTGCACTTAATATATACTACCTCCCTGGCCAGTCCTGGTCAGGAAAATCCTTGGAACTCAGCAACACCGCACAGTGATCCCACGGTGTGCTGCGCTGCTCTCTGCCGGAATGGATGCACACGCTGACTTCACAGGAAAGGAATCTCCAGCCGGAATGATCCTTGAACACAGTCTCTGATACACGCTGTACTGACAGTCCGGTACTGTCAGACAGAAATCCTCTTGCTCTCTGAGTATGGTGAAGGAGTCCCTGTCCTAAGGCCGAGCCTATACCATACTGCTTCCTCTGGTGTCCTAGGGGACTAACTGGGCCCTGGGGTATACCTCTACCCTAGTCCCTGCACGCAGAAGAACTCTCCCTGTAGCTTCTGTCTGATCCCAGACTCTGGCATCTCACCACGTGCAACTGGCACTGGTGATATAACACACACTGAACAACTAGAAAGCAACCCCCCTTCCTATGAGGGGCCTCTCACTGACACAGCCAAAGCTAACTGCTGTGGCTGCACTTAAGGCCACACTGTCACTTCTAGTCAGAGCACACAGCACGGCAGCTGTGCCACTGACAAGACTTACACTCACCTAAGGGCAGGGTCCCTATCTAAGGGGCCTTCCCTAAGAACTTACCCACTAACCAAGTGGGGAGTGGGACCTACCTGGGACCTGGGGGTAACCTGGCCTAGTATAAGAGCCTTGCTCCTTACACACTTCCTCCCCCTTCCTGCTCCCAGCTCCAACTGCCAAACGTGGTCCCCGCAACATTGTATCCTTCTCCAACAGGAGAAGCTGCAAAACCCTATTTGCTGGCTGGCTGCACGTGATGTGGGTGAAAGGGCAATCCCCAGAGGCGTCTGGGAATTGTAGTCCACTCGGGACCTCTGTAGCATTGGTACCGCGTGCTCTATCCTTACTGCGCCTGTGCAAAGCTGTAATGGTCGCCGCTATGCTTAACTGCGCCTGCGCGACCTCTAGAGAGCCTTCCTGCCTCTCTGCCTTATCACAGGTGAACCGTGGAACCAAAGGGGACATGGCTACAACTATAAGAGTAAGTATATTTCACTACACCTGTATTGGTTTAATCACTGAGTGCACCTGATATCTTTTTATATCTCTGTTGATTTTAAAACAAAGATTTTTTAATAGAGGCTACAGTATGGGTCCTCTTAAAAAACAGCATACCATCATGCTTTGAATAGTAAGAGAACTACTAATAGACAGTCAGAAGAATGTGGAGCCAAAAATAATCAGATGCATTGGCACTTTTAGTAACCAATGCCCTAAAATAAAAAGCATTCTATCGGAACACTGGAACATGTTGCTCAGGTACAAAGATCTCTGTAAGGTTCTACCCACTCAACCCAGCATTACAAACCGCAAAGTACGAAAAACATATTGGTCCAAAAAAAACATTTTTCTAGATCACCATCTACGACGTGGCTAACATCTTCAACAGATGGTTGCTACAAATGCGGCTCCTGTAAAGCCTGTCAACATTTAAAAACAGCTCAATTCTTCTGTAACTAGTGGAACAAAACAATTTACGATCAAGAATTTTATCAATTGCAAGACAATGGGTGTTGTATTAGATTACTTGTCTGTGTGGGCAACAATATATTGGCAAACCATTTAGAGAATTCAGACACAGAATCCTTGAACACATACATTCCATAAAAATGAATTGGACACCTCTAGCGAGACATGTTCATAATTTTCATAACAGTATATTATGGGCATTACTTTTATTGTATATAACAAAAAAAGGCGCACAGAGAGAAAAACACAATAAGTCATAATCCATTAAAACTTTTATAAAAATGAATAAATAACACTGGCATTATAAAATAGGATCATGTAGATCCAATGATCCGCACATGAAAAGGGAGCACGAGGATAGGGTCCCACAAGTCCACAACACACGGATACAAGTTGGAGTATAATCCGGTTCCCACTGCTAGATGTTAAAGCTGTGGATATGGCTGGAGTCCGCGACCTTGTGGAGACAAGGGGATGATGGTAGCTTCCAAGTGACAAAGTGAGAATTTGACGTAAGGGGAGGGTCTGACATAACAGCACGGGGATCTAAGCAACCATTTTGAGTCAGCATCCATCTTAGATGCCTGATATTGTCTATTGTCTGTATGAAAGTGGAATGAACGTTAGTTTAAAATACATTTTTTTCTTCTGAAGTTCCAATTGATATTGAGCGGTTCAGCTAAGCAAAAAACCTTGAGCAAAGTGCCAATGTTATGAAAAAGGCCAGACTGATAGGGATGGTTTCTGTATGTAGAGAAAAGGTCACCAGCTTAATAAAGTATTATTGCTGAATCATCTCATTTAGACATCCCATAATGTCATCAACTCAATGTATTCGTGTGCATAATTTGTTTACCTTTTACGCATACGTAGTGACGACACGCAACCTTGTAGAGGGGGCGTGGGTTTAGTATTTTGTGTATAAATAATGCCTGTATGCACCATGTCTTTGGGAGGGTTTTATTTTGAAACTCTCCTCTGCGTGTGCACCGCACAAGCAATAAACTTATTTGTCATTCTGCAAAATATATCCTCAGACTTGTGTTGTTATTTCACAGAACTTTATCAGATGGCGCACCGAATAGAAACCCAAAAAACACCGGAAGCTGAGCACCTGGAAAAACCACTCCTCGGTCACTCAAATCTGAGCGCTCGTAAGAATCAAGGTAAAAGGCACCTTTTGAGGAAAGCCTGAGTTTAAAAGTTGTTTTGAGTGATGTGTAGAGAGATGTGTTTTGAAGGGTGTCTCAATCTGTGTTGACGGGTTAACCTAGCAGTGTCAAATAAGTTTATTTGTCTGTTCCTGTATCCATTTTAAAGTGTTAAGTTTTAAGTTTTATTGGGATTAAGGTGAGAGTCCCATTAAATTTTTTGGTGTTTTGGTGATGAAGGTGAGTGTTTGTATGCGTAAGGGATTGTTTTTCAGACTGTCCTGGGTTGTGATAAATATTTTTGTTGTCTGAGCAGGAAGGGTCCCTGATTGTACATTTGCTCTGTCTTGTCAGTAACATACCAAATTAGGTTATTTATGGATATCTGTTTAGAAGGTCTTATCTGTATCCATGTTATAGAAGTATAAGGTTTATCAGGGCTGGGTTGGACCCGCTGAAGTAATTCAAGTGTTTTCTTGGGTATAGTTATGGTGAAAAAATCAGAACAATAACATGCCAAAAGAGTTGTACGTAATCAGCTTGCGCTGATTATTGTATCAGGTGTATTGTACAGGTCAATTAAATTTGATTTCTGTAACCAAAGAAGTATTGTACAGGTCAATTAAATTTGATTACTGTAAGAGGAGAATAATGGGAAACCAAAGTTCTCAGAATTTGCCGTTAGAGGTTGTGTGTCTGCAGACAAAGATTATAAAGAATGGATACAGAGAACAAGAAGAGACAATATAAATATGTTTTGTTGGCCAATGAAAATATACATGCAAGTTCAAATGAAAATACACATGCAAGTCCCAGTGAAAAACATGCCACCCCAATGAAAAAAGTTTGTTTGCAATAAATTACTATAGAAGGAAGAGTGAAACTATGAGTAGCCGCACCGGTTTTCTTATCCGTAAGAATGCGAACGCAAGGGCTCATAGTGGAACCTTCTAACTTTCAGTAATCCCTGTGTGTCTGTGGTAGTTTAAATCTTTGGATTTTATGAGGTTTTTGTGGCAAAAGTCAAGCATGGCGTGACCGGCTGGCGGACACCGCAGAAATCAGTTGTGAACGTATAAGCTTTTCCTTCCATTTCCCCACATGCAATAAGTGGTTATAAATCATTTCCTGATATAAACTCAAGTTTCGGTGCCGGCAAGTAAAATTGTTGCGCCCTTAATGGAGAGTGGTTAGATGGATTTGATACCCTAATGAATTTTTCCTGAATGATTACCTGTGTGAAAGATAAACCATGCTAAGTATCACGTGTGCACAAATCACCATACAAAAACTTGCAAGTTCGTACGAAAACATGAATATTTTTTGCTCACAATGAAATCAAAGGTCTGAAAGAAAGAGTTTCAAAATCGCAGCAGCACAGAGCGTGCCCCCACTTTTTTCTCCAGCGCGAGGAATGTGCTAAGATACGAAAGTTTAACTCAGAAAGCTCCGGAGCATCAGAGTAGTTTTAAAGTCAGGTTATTTATGAGAATAAAGAAAGAGAAGAGAACTTTTATTAATAGTTGCAGGGTGAAATTGTTGGGTAATAGGGGAGAAATGTCTTTCTTTTATTTGTTTGTTATTTTTGTGATGTTGTTTGGCTGTGTATGAGAGAAGTTTTTTGTATTGTGTGTGTTCTGTATTGTGTTTAACGAGTAAAAACACATTTCAATTTTATTTCTATGGGATAAGGATATGTTTGGGAATATTTTGTGTTCAAAAATGTGGGTAAAAGATCATAAGCATTGTTTGAAGTATATATTGTATTGTATGTTTTCATGTACAGAACGCCATTAATATGCACAGCGCTTCACAGAAGTGGTGCACGTCGTAATCATATAGGTAGCAAAGGGTAAAGGTAAGAGGTCATGGAATAAGTGATCCAGACATAAAAGTAAAAGTTGAGCAAAGAGAAGTCACTGCTCTGAGGAGCTTACAATCTAATTGGTAGGTAGGGAGAGCGTACAGAAGCAGTAGGATTTGATTAGAAGCCAGGAGAGGAATTTCAGGAGGGGAAATGCAGAATCAGAGTTTAAAGAGTAGAGTGATTCTGGCAGCAGCGTTTGGGAGAGATAGTAGGGAAGACAGGTGAAAGTCAGGAAGCTGGGATAGCAGGAATTACAGTTAGCAAGAGGGGAGAGAATGAGGGTCTGAATCAGAGTTTTAATAGTTGAGCAACAGAGGAACAGGTGTATCTTTGTGATATTGTGGAGGAAAAAGCGACAGTTATAGAAATGTTTTGAATGAAAGAGGAGAATATGAGAGAGAAGTTGGGAGTGATCCCTAAGCAGCGTGCTTGAGCTACTGGATGGAAGATTCAAGAGTAATGTGGAAGGAGATAATAGGGTCAGGTTTGAGAGGAAGTATGAGGAACTTTGTTTTTGCCATGTTAAATTTAAGGCAAAAGAGGGTCTTCCAGGATGAGATAACAGAGGGACATTCAGAAACTTAGGTTTGTATGGCAGGTGTAAGGTCAAGGGTTGAAAAGTAAATGAGGGTGTTGTCAGCATAGTGGTGATATTTAAACCCAAGAGATGTTATTAGGTCAATTAGAGAGAGTGTGTACAGAGAAAAGAGAAGAGTGTGGTCCACAGAGGCAAAAGCTGCAGGGAGTAATAGGAGCAGAGTGTAATGACCTCTGTCTGGGGCAGCATATAGGTCATCAGTTATTTTAGTTAGAATTGTCTCCATGGAGGGAGCAGTGCAGAAGTCAGATTGTAGAGGTTAAGGAGAGAATGGGTGTTGAGAAAATGGAGCAAGCAAGAGAATACAAGACAAGTTCAGTACTTAAAGTAGAAAGACAGGTAGGGTCAAGCTTGCTATTTTTGAGTCATGGTATAACTATTACATGTTTGAAGGAGAATGGAAATGTAGCAGATTAGAGGGAGAAAGGAGATCAACAGTGATGGTGACATTCTCTTCTGATACAGTGGAAAAAGAGTCAAGGAAAGCAGGAAGAGAGTAGGAAGCAGAAGTAGGATAGGAGGAAACAGAGGGAATGTTCTGGTGTATGGATTCAACCTCTTGCTTAAAATAGTCAGAAAAGTCCTGAGGTGAGATGAAGGAAGAGTTAGTGTGGGTTAGACTTGTGAGTGTTGATTAATGGAGAGAAATAGGTGTGTGTAGCTTGAGAAAGGACAGAATTGCAACAGGATAGCATAAATTTGTAGTGAATGAAGTCAGTGAAACTATGAAAGTTCAAAACAGAAGGCATTAAAAAGAACTGAGTGTAGGGAAATAGCATGAGCGTGTGGAGTTATTTGTGTGTTAAGAAGTTATACAGTAGCGACATACTTTATCGCACTAAATGCCGGCGGCATGCCGGGATCTACCCCAGCTGCCGCCAGTAATAACCGCGCGCCGCCGCGTTTCCCACATGCACACCCCCTCCACCTCGCGCGCAATTTACTCTCCTTCCGGACCCCGAGCCCGGCTTCTGCTCTGCCCCTCTGCTTCCCCGCAACCCCGCTTACCTTAATTTCATCTCCAGGGGTGTCGGGGAAGCCTGCGGAAGCCGGGGAAGACGGGGAAGCCGGGCGCGCGTGTGACTGTGACGTCACAGTGCGCCGCCACGCGCCGCGGCTACCCGCTTCCCAGCCGCATACAGCCAGCGGCTTTTGCTCGAATAAGAGCTGCCGCTGCTGTATAAACCTCAGCTATATAAAAGCCTGTGGGTTAATTTTTGAGAGGCCATAAAAAATGTAGTTCTTAGAGCTCTGGATAAAGCTCCATGTATTTAAACTTTAAGCAAAGGTTCCAATCCAATAATTATTATTTTTAAGGAAGAAGCCGTGGTGTGTCGTTATCTTATCTTTTCAGGGTCAATTGGCGAAACGCCCAGAAACAAAATGGCTCTTTGCCCGGAAACAAGTCTTATAGAAAATATTTTTTCTTTAGTCAGATGAATATGCAGAGTGTCTTTAAAATTATAAAGCTGACCATGTGCTCAGCACTGTGCAAAGAGATTATATAGAGCAAGACATTAGTGTGAAGTCTTATACAAAATCATTTGTCTATTAACTGAATGTGATGTATGTTATAACGAATTAACCATTTATTTTTTCCAAAGGTGTCCGTAAGCAGTGGTTATTGTAAAAATTGCTGTGTAATCTAGAATGGGTTTGCCAGGAAGTGGTGAATTTGGTAGTCATTTGCGGGTGTGTCTTATGTATAGGGTTAAATACAGGGGATACATAGTTGCAAAAGCAGTTACATAAGTGAATAAGGTATGCATTATATACAAGGCATTTCAAATTTTTTAACAGAATCGTTACAGTGGAGTGTTTGGGGTAAAAGCCAGATAGGGAGTGGCTAGAGAAATTTGTATGGGTAAAATAATTGTTTAATTGGGAGGGAATATTTTTCCATAACAGTGGATAGTATTGGGAAAAGGGATATTGGCCTGTAGTTTGAGACAGTGTTTTTTGTCCCCACTTTTGAAGATTGGGACAAACTCTGGTAGTTTCCCAGGTCTTAGGGATATGGCCTGCAGACAGGATAGAATTAATTATGGAAACAAGTGGTTAGCAAGGGATGAGGCCCTAAAGTCTCAGGAACTTAGATTGTATCAAAGTCAGGTTCACAGTGGCTACTTAGTTTTAATTTGAGGAACATTAATAGGGAATACCTCTGTCTATATGTGGATGCTAAGACAGGAGTAAACACATTGATACAAGAATTTAGTCCTAGGTATAAATTATCTCCCTATGAGACACATATGGGATGACTTGTGACTAGCAGCAGTCCAAAGGAACGAATTAAGGACCATGTTATTGGTAATAAAACAATAAGTTGTATGCAACTAATACATTTTTTGAGTCTCTCTAGGCAACGTTGAAAGTGCACCTACTCGAGATGGGGTTAATAGTCACATATTTCCTGCGCAAGCATGCTCTTCATCCCAGGTGAAAAGGCCTAAAGTAATCACCAATACAGCAATTAAAGCAGCAGAGTCATTTTCCTGGATCCAAAGTACAGTAAAGCTCGTTCCAGCTCCACCAAATGTTCCAGCGCCACCAAAGACCAAAGTCACCTAAAGCACAGCCGCATCAAGTTAACGTCTTGCCGAGTCAAAACTCTAACCGTTAACCAACGAGGAAAATAAGACACCAGGCTAAGGCCAGGTTTTATCAGAACATTTCATTTTTTCAGAGACTCAATATTTTTATTCTTTAGAGTGTGTTAAGTTAGAAATTTAAGGTGTATGTAGAATTGAGCCTTGATGGGAGGATTGGTTTCCTGGAAGCGTGGCTTGTGAAAGCTCTTGTATGTGTTTTGGCAGTACTCTTCACTCTCTATGTATGTGTCATGTGCAGCAAAACTTTGATCCAGAAGTGTGTTGCACCTCCACCGAAAGGAGGGGGTCACCCAGGAGCGTGTGTCAGCCACAAGGAAAGGATCATAAGTCAGCCATGTTGACCATCGCAGACATCGTCTGTTCTGATATTCTGAGTGAATGATGTATGCAATGCGTGCAGGGTGAGGATCATGCATTCGCTTCCACAGATACCAAACCCCCTCAATTCTCAGTAATAGAATGTTGTGATGATTCTGAAAATATATGATGATATATTTCTTTTATCTAGCAACTGCATATCCAAAGAAAGGTTGCTTGCATAAAATAAGGTTTTTAGTATTATGTGTATAATTTCTGTATTTTTCCAATTTTTTAAGGGAACCTCTTTAAAGGGTGTATCAGACACTAGGAACAAGAATCAATTTATGGGTGAAGTGTCTCCACCAACTAATGAAACCTGTGTAAAAATGTATGTTTAGTCAGATAACAATTTACAGGAAGGATCTGGCCTTAATTTTGCAGTTTTAATTTTCATCATTAAACCAAGAACAGGTTCAGATTAGGTTTATGGCCTTACAAAACAGAATTGATTTAGACTATGTTTTAGCTTCAAAAGGAGGGGTATGTGTCCTAATTGAGGAACAATGTTGTGTTTTTAATCCAGATCAGTGTAGCAATGTGCAGCATGAACTAGATGAAATACAAGATTCAAAAGAGGTTTACAAAGGGAAGTGACAAATTATCACCCTTGGGGTTAGGTGAATGGCTTAGATCACTTGGAGCAAAAACTTTTGAATGTTTTGATGTGTTTGGGAGTGTTACTTGTTGTCATATATGTGTGTGTCACGTGTTGCAAAGGTATGATCCACAGGTGTGCGACCCCCTCCCCCATTCGGATGCCACTCTTTACAGATGCCAGAAAACAGCAGTACCTTGAAGAAAGAAGATGCCGATCACAGTTATTCAATTCATCAAAAGACATATTGGCCGCAGCGCCTTACGAGACTATGACAGTGAAGGGCACGCGCCCTTGTCCTCTGAGTTATCCCTGGACTATCATCATTAACTTAATTCTCAAAAGCTATGTTTTAAGAATAAAAAGGAGGGAGTGACAAAGTGAGAATTTGACGTAAGGGGAGGGTCTGACATAACAGCACGGGGATCTAAGCAACCATTTTGAGTCAGCATCCATCTTAGATGCCTGATATTGTCTATTGTCTGTATGAAAGTGGAATGAACGTTAGTTTAAAATACATTTTTTTCTTCTGAAGTTCCAATTGATATTGAGCGGTTCAGCTAAGCAAAAAACCTTGAGCAAAGTGCCAATGTTATGAAAAAGGCCAGACTGATAGGGATGGTTTCTGTATGTAGAGAAAAGGTCACCAGCTTAATAAAGTATTATTGCTGAATCATCTCATTTAGACATCCCATAATGTCATCAACTCAATGTATTCGTGTGCATAATTTGTTTACCTTTTACGCATACGTAGTGACGACACGCAACCTTGTAGAGGGGGCGTGGGTTTAGTATTTTGTGTATAAATAATGCCTGTATGCACCATGTCTTTGGGAGGGTTTTATTTTGAAACTCTCCTCTGCGTGTGCACCGCACAAGCAATAAACTTATTTGTCATTCTGCAAAATATATCCTCAGACTTGTGTTGTTATTTCACAGAACTTTATCACAAGCGTCCGCCGTCATGGCTCCTCGTAGCTATGTGATGACTTCACCTCTACGCATTTCGCGCCATATGACGCTTCATCAGGGGTTTGGTCTTACTGATCCTATAGCCGGTTGAAATAGCGGAATGGATAATTCCCCCAGCCAATAGGGATCTCTGATTGGTACAGAAAAGCTTTCCAATTAGTGTAGCAATAGGTTAATAACCCATGCAAAAGCAACTAGAACATACTGTACATGCTATAATGGTTAGAAAACCACAAAAAAGTAAGGGTAGAACCTACTAATAACACAAATATTACACACATATTGGCATACATCTAAATGCACATAAAAACATAACGTATACACATACATAACACATGATAAAAAATATATAGCATTGTAGGAGGACGTGCATAGAGGTATGCAAGGGAGACTTGTTAAGGTGAAATTAAATAAGGCTTTTATTGCGCCCGTTCCTTTAACATAAGAAAAAACATCCAAACATATTCAAAAAAGGGAACAGAAAATGGTATACAGCACACACTAGAAGGCAAAATAATATTTGCAGGGTGCAACGGACTACAAAGGACCCAATACCTCCAATATACAATATAAATAACACAAAGCCCAGCACACACTGTCTTTAGATAATAGAACAAATGAAAAGGGATAATGCCAAGAAGAAATGTAATGACATTTAATATGTAACACAAAACACCAGTATAAGAACCACACCCACTACATCAAAAATTGATAACATGCAATAATAAAACAGGCAAAAACAAAGGGAATAATGGAGGGGGGAGAGGGCAGTGAATAAGGTACAAACACAGTAGGGTCAAGACAACACATAGGTGGATACAAACAATGGGGAAGCAGCCCTGCTGTTTGTTTGTACCCACCTATGTGGTGTCTTGACCCTACTGTGTTTGTACCTTATTCACTGCCCTCTCCCCCCTCCATTATTCCCTTTGTTTTTGTCTGTTTTATTATTGCATGTTATCAATTTTTGATGTAGTGGGTGTGGTTCTTATACTGGTGTTTTGTGTTACATATTAAATGTCATTACATTTGTTCTTGGAATTATTCCTTTTCATTTGTTCTATTATCTAAAGACAGTGTGTGCTGGGCTTTGTGTTATTTATATTCAAAAAAGGGGTCAAACAATGCTTCTGTTCCACTTGAGAGTATTTCTAGTGAAACCTATGCAGTCCACAACTCTCTTTAGATAAGCATGTCTCCCAGCCCCAAACATATATCTTGATATGTGCAGATATACCAAAAGTCTTATAAAGGAAAGTCTTATCTGTTTCTTGTAGTTGGAGGGAAAGTCTTCTCTGTTCCTGGGTTGCTGCCTTTTTCCTAAGGCTATGTCAGCATTCAGGTTTAGAGGTTCTTTCCCCTGTGTCTGGCAGGCAGCATGCGGTTTCTTCTGGCAGTCTTCAAGATATCTGTCCCTATGGTCAGTCTCACCACTTGTGAGACTCAGGAACAATCTCACTTCCTGTCTCAAAGACAGGCTGTTCTAAGAAACCTAATCAGGCAGGTGGTGTTGTTAATTGACTACCAGCAGTTAACCACCACACTGCTGGATTAGAGGCACATTTCCTGAACAGGGATAACTCTCCTGTTACAAGTGTAACGGTGTTTCCCTGGGCCCTTCTGATCCTGACCCCATATGTGAGAAACTGTTTCAATTACATGTCTGTGTAGTGTGGTGCACCTGCTGGCTCACAGGTCTCCTGAGTCACCTGCTTGATGTTGTTGGGGATATCACCATGACTGGCATCTGAGGTAGTGTGCTGAGTCCTACTCACATTTGGTACAACGCCTCCACCCCACCCCACGATAGCAGGGAGGAGTTTCTGACGGGGAACTCCTAGGTGCACCTTCTCCCTGAGTAACTCCACGCACAGGCAAGAAGGGCCTTTTCATGGGCATCTTTATTAGCATGTCTTATGGCAGACTGCCCATCACAGCAGCCGACACTCAGCCGCACATCTTGTAGTGGCACTCCATTCAGCAGGTTCCTCCTGTACTCTAATTAAGTTGTCTTTCCACCTCTCCCCTAAGGGAGACCACCAGCTGTGCCAGAGCCCTGGACACAGTGTTTACTTAGCTTGTCACTTGCACTTAAGCTGCACTGGCTTGCAGCTCTTGCACCAGACACTTGCAGTGTCTGACTCCTTATCTCAACTTGAACCACTAACTTTTGGGAGTGCTGTGCAATATATAGGCTCCAGAAAGGCCCACCCCTGTGTCACTAACAGTGGACACAGATCATGCTGTCACTTCCTTTGCTACATGTTACACATCACAAGGGGTTGAGGGCAAACCTCCATGATGACTACTGGCAAACCTGCCCACTTAACAGGGATTACTGCTCAGCATGAGAGAGGTATGTACACCAATTTTACACATGGCTACAATCTCCCCCTGGTGGAATCCAACACCCCGCTAGGACCTAAATTTGCTGAACCTTTCTTCAGGTAGCACTGCAACACATAAACAATATACATTAGTACACATTATACAGAACACATCTTCTCATCATGAACATAATCACATAGACCAGATGGCCACAGCAGTACATTTGAACCACTCCATAGGAGAATTTAAACTTAGTAGTAATGCCTAGGATCAGGTTTCTTCACCTCCCTCCCATTAGCATCCTGCACTGAAATACTATAACATCTGGGCTGCCCATTCTCTGGCCTATACTCCATTTTGTGCATGTATATGTTGCGCCCAACACTCCATACCCTCATGAGATAGCAGATCCTTTCCTCTGTCTTATGTGCTACATGATTGGACTTAGACATGATGTAGTCCTCTATAGTCTCCCTCAGCCATGCATCCCTGTTATCCTCTATCTCCTGCATGAGAGGTTCAGGTACATAAGGATATTCTAGACCATGGGACCGTTTGTAGCGTGCAACTATGGCCCTCTCAGCCCTGCTGATGCGAATTAACTTTTTATTGCCTGCCTTGCCTGGCAGTACCCATGACAATGGTTCTTTAGGGGCAACTACATTATATAAGATAGAAGACCCTCGGGGAGTAACGAGGCCCCTTTGAATGTCATACCATCGTTTCCTTAACTCTTCCAGGCGTTCCTCCTCAGAGTACTCACCCACATCCCACCAGTGGTCAACTATATCTCCCCGTATCAGTATGAATCGCGTACGATCCAACCAGGCCTCATACCCCTCAAACATAGGAGCCCACCATCTGGTTTCCTGCTCCACAGCCTGCTCTCTCACTGATACAGCCATCTCTCCTTCCTCCGGTTCTCCCCCAGAAGAAACTCCTGATGTCCCTGTGGACCTAGAGCCCGACCCAATACGTTTAGGCCTACCCCTCACATTTGCATTATAATCAATAGAACTCGTTTTCGAAGACATCCAAGACGGAATCATTTCCCTCCCCGATCCCTCATCGGAGGTAAAACATTTCCCTCAGTCCATAGCTGACCCAGTCCGTTCCTCAGATGTGTCCCGGGACTCCCCAGACCACCCTTGGCTAGACAGGGACCCGGATGACGAGGTGACAGGGGCAGGAGTTTGGCAATGGCCGGGGGCAGGACAAAAAGGGACGTGGGCTAGCGATGTGGTAGTACTATCCGCAGTTTGGCAATACCTTGGCCGGTGCCAGCGTTGAGCAGGTCAGGCTCACCCTTCTCTCGATTCCCCGGATTCCTCATGGCCTGCCGACTTTTGCTCCGCTCTTCTTCTGACAGCCTGGTACAGCACGGCGATCGCGATGGTGCTGGTTGCTTCCAGCCGGCTCCGCTGTGTCCGCCGGAAATGACATCATCAATCTCGCGGTACACGGCGCCATCTTGGGTGGGGTCCCCCACCGGAACTTCCTCTTCCAGTACGACATCCGGCGCCGGACGCGATGGTTCATTTTGCAACTCCGCTGGGGCCTGGACTAGGCAGTCCTCTGCTGCCTTCATTGGAGCCTGAGGGAGGGTGTCTCACTGCTCCGCTGGCTTGCGATGAGGTCCTCTTCTCCTTTCACGATGGAAGTCGCCACGGCCGTGGGACTCATCCTCTCCGGTCGCATCAGCGCAGGGGATCGCGGTACATCAGTACTCACCCGCTCCACATCACAGGTAAGTGGATTATCTTTTTCAGCACCGCTGTAGTGGCCCACCGGTAGGCGCATCACCACCGATGTCGGGCTTGCTTGCTCCTCGTCCGACGAGGCAGACTCCGACGCTGGTAGTGGTACTTCCGCAGGGGACCGACAGTGAGGTTCCAGATTCTCGCTGCAGTTGCAGGCCCCAATCTCACTCTTTCCCGGTGCTATCATCAGTAGGGATCCTCATTCTCCGGGATCGGCCTTCTCTGTTTTCACTTTGGGCGAGGCTCCAGACGTCAGCTTGGCTGTCTCTCCTCCTGCCTCCGCGGCGTGCCCAGGCACAAATTACTCCACAGCACACAGATAGTGTATGCCACACTGGGGGCATCTTGCAGTGGTGCTGGCTTCTCCGCCGGGTAACCTGCATTGAGCGCACAGGCACCGCAGCATCTCCTTTCCACCTGCCTTCACGACCAGGAAGCCTCCTGGCAATAGGTAGGGGTGTACAGCAATGTCCATTGCACTCTTAGTCACACTGGTTAAGGTAGACACTCGGCACAGCAGTCTCTCCTGTTCACCAGCTTCTCGCAACTGAGGGGCAGTAAGCGCACATCCAGCTCCTCCCTCAGCTAGCTCTGTTCTCAATTGGCAGATACAGGGACCCCTCCCCCTGGTAGATATTAGGGGAGGGTCCCACAGGTTCACTTGGTGCCCCAGAATTGGCTCTGAGCCTGTCACAGTCCAGAAGGGCGCGGCCACAGCTTTCGCTCCACTTCCCCCAGCAGGGTGGGGTTCTCTATTTCGCGCCTCTCCCGGCCAACTTCTAGCAACATTATGATTTGCAACATTTTCTTCACTAGGCCCATGCGGTCTCCCAGGGAAGCGGGAACCGCCATCTTGGATTACACGGCCATTCACATTAGCAGCTGAGGTAGTTTGTGTAGTGATCACCGCCTGGCAATCAGATTCTCCATTCCTTCCGCACATAATAGCAATGTCCTCAACACTCTCATCCAGGGTAGCACCTTGGGCTCCTAGGCAGGACAAAAACGGCGCAGCCACTGCTTTAGCGCCACTCCACAGTAGACTAGCAAAAGTCCCTTCTGTATGCGGTACCTCCGTGGTACACACTCCACGTGCGCTCTCTCCATCAGACATGTATCGCCATCTTGGACTCTCAGCACCGCGTGGAACATTATTACTTTTGGTCGCCATCTTTACACTTTGCTTGCGATCGCACATGGTGCTCCTCTCTGCTGGGCATCCGCCATTTCGATGCAACAAAGAATGCCAATTCACCTCTCTACATGTATCTCATGTATGTCTGACTCATGTATGCACTACCTCAGGCTAGGCTCACTCTTTCTCTGCATGCCGTATCTGCTTTCCTCCAGTATTTGTTCTGTGGTAAGTGATCTGGTAACTGGCTAGAGTACTCTGGCTTCTCCCATGCTACTGCATGGGCGTCTCCCATACTGACTACTAGGGCGTCAACCTACTCTTGGCTACCTCTAGCGCCGATCCTCTCAGGAATTCCTGACCCATGTTAACCAGGCTATCCCCTCAGGCATCCTACGACTAGCTGCCTCAAGGTGACCTGAACAGCTATAGCCCTGTCTCCAGACCCACTTTACTCCATTCAAGGCCCTAGGGTGTACTTTGTGAGCGGACCGTCACACTCCTGACTACCCCTAGGCTCCCGTCCCTTCCACAGCACTTCCTGGCAGCATACATTCTCCTGTTTCCCAGTGTGCCTAGAAAAAGCCTGTCCTGATGATAGGTCTCTCAGCAGCGCCTCCAAATGTAACGGTGTTTCCCTGGGCCCTTCTGATCCTGACCCCATATGTGAGAAACTGTCCCAATTACATGTCTGTGTAGAGTGGTGCACCTGCTGGCTCACAGGACTCCTGAGTCTCCCACTTGATGTTGTTGGGGATATCACCATGACAGGCGTCTGAGGTAGTGTGCTGAGTCCTACTCACATTTGGTACAGCGCCTCCACCCCATCCAGATCCCCACGATAGCAGGGAGGAGTTTCTGACGGGGAACTCCTAGGTGCACCTTCTCCCTGAGTAACTCCACACAAAGGCAAGAAGGGTCTTTTCATGGGCAACTTTATTAGCATGTCTTGTGGCAGACTGCCCATCACAGCGGCCGACACTCAGCCGCACATCTTATAGTGGCACTCCATTCAGAAGGTTCCTCCTGTACTCTAATTAAGTTGTCTTTCCACCTCTCCCCTAAGGGAGACCACAAGCTGTGCCAGAGCCGGGACACAGTGTGTACTCAGCTTGTCACTTGCACTTAAGCTGCACTGGCTTGCAGCTCTTGCACAAGACACTTGCAGTGTCTGACTCCTTATCTCAACTTGAACCACTTACTTTTGGGAGTTCTGTGCAATATATAGGCTCCAGAAAGGCCCACCCCTGTGTCAGTAACAGTGGACACAGATCATGCTGTCACTTCCTTTGCTACATGTTACACATCACAAGGTGTTGAGGGCAAACCTCCATGATGACTACTGGCAAACCTGCCCACTTAACAGGGATTACTGCTCAGCATGAGAGAGGTATGTACACACATTTTACACATGGCTACACAAGCATATACACAGATGAACATGGAAATTAAAAAAATAATAATAATAATAATAATAAATGAAAATGGAACTTGAAATAAAAAAACCCACATTACATAGGGTTACTGACTAGAAAACAAACTGAGAGCAATATTATTATACTAAGTGGGTATGGTATAATAAACCATAATGATAGGCTGATGATAACCTACAGTATATACATACAGTACATATATAAATGAACATCAATGTATATATTCATTATATTATGTTTAAACACGTTGGATAAGTAGCATTCCCTATTTGAGGAATGGGGTCAGTTCAATCAGTTCATTCAGTCCCCCTGGTGCTTTACTTCCCAACGTGTATATCCAGAATCGCTCTCTTTGAAGTCGTTTCAAATCACAATCCCCTCTTCTAAGGTCTCTTGGAACCACCTCAATACCCATAAAATGTAGTCCATTTGGTTTACCTTGTTGATGGGTCAGAAAATGTTGTGATAAATTGTGTATCTTTTTACCTTTCCCAAGGTTACACTGAGCATTTTTGATCCCATTGATGTGCTCACCAATTCTAACTTTATGGAGTCTTATGGTTTTCGCCACATATCTCAAATTACAGGGACAGTCTATAACATATACCGCAAAGGTTGTAAGGCAACTGATAAAGTGTGATTGGATGTACTTTGGCTCTAATGTCACATACACTTTTGTCGCGTGACATATACGGACATATCACACACTTGGCACATGCATCATTCTCAGGGTTTTTGTAGAAAGTTCCCACATTGAGATATGTTTAATGAAGCTTTTTTCAGGACACTGTGAGCCAGTAGATTTGTAAGATTCCTGGCTTTCCTAAAAGCTATCTTATCTTGCAAGATGGGGTCCATTCGGAGGAAACCCAAAAGATTTTGCAATATTCTCCTGATTTTCATTTACTGTTTACAGAACCCTGTAACAAATAGCGTCGTGTCCCGACTAATATCTCCTTTCCTAAATTTAGTGGAGTTATTTTTGGGGATCAAAAGTTGTTCCCTAGGATAATCTCTACTTTTCTTGATCGATTTCTCAATCAATTGTTTGTCATATCCTTTATTGATGAATCTCTTGGCTATTATTTCAGATTGTTCGTCAAAATCTAACAGCTGTGAGCAGTTTCTAGGACTCGTAGTAGTGGGCCATGTGGAATGTTGTTGAGCCATTGGCGTGAGTGATTGCTCTGATAGTCAAGGTATGAATTGACGTCAACCTTTTTAAAAAAGGTTTTAGTGTTGATATTATTATCAACACTCTTCAAATTTAAATCCAAGAAATTCATCTCAATGTTCCTATTATTATTGTTCAGATGATTGATAAATCTGCTAAGATCATGTGTTGACCCTGCCCAGATGATTACCAGGATTTACATGTTAGGCAGGGCAGATTAGTAGCCAAAACCAGACATGGCTACACATGCTTTAAAGATGTTTTTTTCCTGTAACGACATTACTGTTTTTTATATTGTTCTTTTTATAACTAAAAGATTTTACACTATTGCGTGTCCCTGCACTTTCCTCTTTTTTTCTCCTTCAATATGCTTGGGTCATGAGCCACCTTAGATTAGTTGTGGGGGCGTTCATCCATGAGATTAACCTCTTAAAACCTAGTGAGCTTAATATTTGTTTTTTAGACACTATCACATTTTTCTCTTAATTTTTTTTGTCTTTTATATGTGGGCACCTTGTTGTTGTTTATGTATTTTTTTTGTATTAGATCAGTCACAGTATGTGTGTTAATATCGCAGTACTTACTGCATTAAGGTAGAGGTTTTATCATTATAAGAGTAAGTATATTTCACTACACCTGTATTGGTTTAATCACTGAGCGCACCTGATATCTTTTTATATCTCTGTTGATTTTAAAACAAAGATTTTTGAATAGAGGCTACAGTAGGGGTCCTCTTAAAAAACAACAGCATACCATCATGCTTTGAATAGTACGAGAAGAACTACTAAAAGACAGTCAGGAGAATGTGGAGCCAAAAATAATCAGATGCATTGGCACTTTTAGTAACCAATGCCCTAAAATAAAAAGCATTCTATCGGAACACTGGAACATGTTGCTCAGGTACAAAGATCTCTGTAAGGTTCTACCCACTCAACCCAGCATTACAAACCGCAAAGTACGAAAGACATAGTGGTCCAAAAAAAACATTTTTCTAGACCACCATCTACGATGTGGCTAACATCTTCAACAGATGGTTGCTACAAATGCGGCTCCTGTAAAGCCTGTCAACATTTAAAAACAGCTCAATTCTTCTGTAACTAGTGGAACAAAACAATTTGGATCAAGAATTTTATCAACTGCAAGACAATGGGTGTTGTATTAGATTACTTGTCTGTGTGGGCAACAATATATTGGCAAACCATTTAGAGAATTCAGACACAGAATCTTGAACACATACATTCCATAAAAATGAATTGGACACCTCTAGCGAGACATGTTAATAATTTTCATAACAGTAATATTATGGGCATTACTTTTATTGGAATTGAGCATGTCAAAGGCAATATTATAAAATGACATCAGCAAAGCATGGGGTGGGGGGGGGGGGTTAAGGTTAACATTGAAATGTACAGACTTTTGAAGGGTTTGCTTACAAACCTTACAAAGTTTTTTTTCCAATTATACACATATAGCCATGGTTGGTCCTGGCTATATTTCTGCCTCCCTGTCACGTAAGTCCTAGTACAGTAGCTACAGGCAGTGACAGGCTATCCTGTGGGTTTACCCCTCCTCATGCTGCCTCTCTGAGTGACTGGGGTGGAGGTGAACTGGAGTCTGTGTGCAGACAATCATGGTGTTGACCCTGTGTCCTCCCCCTCTGTGCCTTAGGGAGGAAGTGTCCAAATTATAATGAGTTATACTCAGTCCCTCCTGGGGTTGAGATATGCTCTGCCTAGGGCTGCGCTAATAGTGCCGGCGATAGCGATGTTGCGTCAAAACAAATGCATTGTCGCTCGCGTGCGCTTTTCGTCAGCTTGGTTGCAATCGCTGGAAGTCATCTCAATTTGATTTTTCCAGTGACCGTAGCCTGACATCGCCATCGCCGGCACTATAAGCATAGCCTAGGATCTGTGCAGAGCACAAGGCCTCAATATTGCAGGAAGGCCAGCACCATCCAGAGGCCTGGGACCCATCCTAAAATATGATGCATTCGCTGTGATACCAACTGTTCTACCAACTGCAGTGGCTGCTCCAATAAAGAATAATTTTTATATACTTCTGCCTATGTAACAGTCTGTTGGGTAGAAGTATGAGAGAAAACTGCCCTAGTGGGGACTGGCTGTTACTGGAGGTGCTGACACCAAGATGATAAGAACCTGAAGGGTCGCCAAAAGCCTGTCCAGTTTCCCCTTACCATTGCGGACGCTCATCTCTCCTGGACCCTCACAGGTAACAAGCACCACAACACCTGTAGCTTGGGCAAGATCTCCCAGAAGGAGGGTGGGGGAGCAGTGCTACATACATACAACAAAAGAGAATCAATAGTGCCAAGAATAAGTGACAATAGTGCTAGCAGTAGGTAAATGTGAAAATCTATTCCGTGTATGAACTGCATATAAAGATGATATATACTGTGATTGAGTCTAAATAGTGCTGAATAATATTGTAAACCAAACAATATCCATATATGAGAGGAATTGGGAAGGAATGGGAGGTGATAAAAACACAGAGCTATATTGTGAGACTACTTCTTGCGGAGACCAGTCTGAAAGACAGATAGAATACACAGATAAAAGCGCTCACTACAATATACATATGTAACGGTGATTCCCCCACCGTGTGAAAGATGTGGCCATTATGGATCGTGTGGTGCATTATACCTACAGGTAACAGGAGGGCCTAGTCATCCGCCGATGGTAGTGGGGACACAGGACTAGGCTTCTGGGGTTCATACCCCACATATCTCTTTAGTAGTGCAGCGCCTCCATCTGCCGTAGGCTCCAGGAACTGAAGGTGATCTCCCACGGTAGAACTATTACCTCTCCCCCCAGTAAGGTCACGCACCAGGCAGGAGGTATAACAACAGGAACGGTTTATTATCTCTTCTGTACAGCACAGTAACAAGCAGGCTTCTGCCTGATGCAGTAACTCTCAGCTACCACTAAAGGATGGTCCCTGGACCGTCACTACAGGTCAAGGGCACCCGCAGCCGTCTTAGCTCTTCCCAGCCTCCCTAGCAGAGGTATGGTCCACACTCACTCTTCCCCAGAGGGAAGAGGACTGGAGAAGGCCCAATAATCAGCCTCTCCACTGTGTGACCTGCCTTCCTCAAGTGGGGAAAGGCACTGCTAAATTTGGGCAGTACCTGCCCTTAAGTACAGCCAGGAGGAGGGCATCAGGTCTGACTCATGATTGGTCATGCCCAGGCCTGATGTCACCGCATCCCGCTGTCAATCAAGTGCAGTAGCAAGGAGGAGAAGAAAAACGCCATATCAACGACTGGCAAGGCCTACTTATACCAAGGTTTAATGCCAGGAGGGAAGCAAACTAGTAGCCACAGATGGCATGGCTACACAAATATACATTCAAAACCACGACAAAAGATTTAATGGAAACCTCCAAATGGCATTTTCGGTTTCAACAAAAAAAACAGTGGATAACATCTGCCAATAGAATCCAGTATATATGTGCAATATTGAACTATATGGCAGAAGGAATAAAGTCTATCACAAGGTCTGGGACAGTAAAATCTCCAATTTAGATCCAATTATGTAATAAAGTTCATCATTGGATCTAAATTGAACGTTACTCTCCCAGAGCTTGTGATGGACTTTATTCCTTCTGCCATATAGTGCAATATTGCACATCTATACATGGATTCTACTGGGTTTAAGTGTTTTTGTTGGTATACCCCAAAATGCCATTTGGGGGTTTTCATTAAATCTTTTGGCATAGTTTTGAATATGTTTATATTGTAGCGAGCGTAATTGGCAGGAATAAATCATTGTTTTAAATCATTTACTTCTAAGTAGGTTTCAGATATTTGTATAAATATGTAGGTGTTTAAAATAAATATGTTGTCATTATTTGTTGTGTGGAAAACTGAAAAAAAACATGATACTTTTTTTACTGGACAACTACATATTACATACAGTACACTTTAAAATACAAGATTTGAAATATCTGATTTGATCAAAATCAAATATCAGATTTCCATATTTGCATTCCAGCTACTCTTTTGGTATCACATTTTAAACTGTAATAATCCTATGGGTCTTTAAGGTTTGTCTCAAGTTTGCAGTGAAATCGTGTGTGTACACTGCTACAATATCATACGACACTTCTACACGTTTGTACGATGTGTTCAACGTCTTAATAAAGTTGAGCATTGAAAAAAAACAAAAAAAAACAAGACCACGCTCATCTGCAGCAGCTGATTGATTGGTTAACAGTGCTTTCTCTCCTAGCCGCGAATTGGGTGGATGCTACTAGCCTCCCTCTACGATTGGTTGATTGAGTTCAAGTTGGTGACGTCAGATCGAAGCGCTTGAGTTTCCGGCGGGGGACAAGCTCCAAGTCGGAACACGTGCAGATAATGTAGTGATAGATGCACATAGACGTGTGTACACAATGTAATGTGTGTACGCATATACACGGACATATACACATACTTAAATATAGCATTTATATACACAGTGATATATCTATCTCCGCACACATACGTAAATATATTTATATACACAGTGATAATATCTTTCTCCACACATATATACACATACAGGGATATGTAAACATGGCGGCCGAGCCCTGGAACCGGCTACACATCCCTCGTCCCGCCATCCAGAGCCTGGTGACTGTCCCGCTCGGAGTTGACACAGGTGTGTCCTGATAACTAGTCACGGGCGGGAGATCTGCGGCGTCACCTCTCCTATCGGCAGCAGCTAGAGGTCTTGTCCAGCTGCCACAGTATTAAATAAAGTGGCGAACGCGTCAGGGAGCTGAGCTGGTTCGCCCTCATTGGCAGAACCAGTTTACGTGATGCTGATGTCACGCAACTGCAGCGCGAAATGTCAAATTGAGTTGTCTTGGCAAAATGTAGCCGCGTCGACGCGCAACGCCATGGGCACTTCAGTAACTACCGTAGACAATCAGGCAAGAGTACCAGAAGTGCACCTGGACCTAAGCGTGCGCATGTAACGCCACCGCCACCATGAGCTCGCCGTAAGGCTGTGTCCCCGCTAGCGCTGAGCTCGCTGAGCGGACGGCGCTTGGCGAGGTGACTTGCATATATATATATATATATGCAAGTCCCCGCTCACGTGATGCGCGCGCGTGTATGTGCGGGCACACGCTCACCGGCGCTTGGCGTTTAGGTAAACACATTTTTAAACTTTCTAGCGCGCTCTGCTTCCCCTACAGCGTGTCCCCCCCTCTGCCTCCCCCCCTGTGAGTTAAGGACACCCGACGCTCATTCTTTGAGAGCTCTCCAAGCATGAGCACACTCAGCGCCAGCGGGGACAAAGCCTAAGGCCACGTCCATAGAGGGGGTAGCAGTGCTGAGGCGCGCTGAGGCTCGCTTGCTGAAGCCTGTGCGATTTCATGGACTTGCAGGCGAGCCAACGTGCGCGATCGGGAGGCAAAGGGAGGCGGGACAGTGACGTCGCTGGGCCAATCGCCCGCGACGCACCGACGTCAACGGCGCGGTGACGTTGACGCTGCTTCGCGCTGATTGGATGTTTTCAGCCGACAGCGTGCTGAAAAACAGCTTGGCTGTTGGCTGGAAAATCCAACTCCTCAGCAAGCCTGCGGACGCTCGCGTGAGCCCCCTCTAAAGACATCCTCATTGCTCAGCGCGGAGCGTCAGCGCGGCTTGTCCTTCTATGGACGTGGTCTAAGGCTGCCCCTGAGTGCGCTCATGCTTGAGAATGGTGACGTCACCAACTCTCCAAGCATGAGCGCAGGCTGTCCTGCAAAACTTTGCAAGCGTGAGTGGGGGGCATGTCATTGGCTGGATCGGGGCTATTTCTGTGCGTGTTGCTGTACATTGACTGCTAAAAGGTCATGTGACCCTTTGGCACACTTAAAAATCATTTTGCTCTCTTCCCCAAGCGGATAGCTTGGGAGAGTGGGCGTGAGCGTGGCCGTACAGATTGATTTAACTTTAACGCGCAGCGGCAGCGTGGACACAGCCTATAGCTGCGGGCAGGGAGCGCGCTGGTGCTCAAGCGCCGTGACATCATGTGCTCTGCATGGCTGTGCTTTTCCTGGCCAGCTAGTTGCGCGCATATGGGGGCGTGTCGGGGGGAGCAGCCATGACATCACGGAGCTGGCGAACCGCTCACTCACGCTGGCACACACATTGCAGCAATGTGCTTCATCGCGGCGAGCCCCCTCAGCATCACCCTGGCCGCAGCCAAAGCCATATCAATGAAAGTGCCCCCTAGATGTTTGTTTTTCCCTTGTATAGTGGATATTTGTTCAGGGAAGGTTACTGTGCAGAATGGCTGTTTGGATGACTCACAAATGGTGCTTCTGACACCATTGTCTGCAGGAATAGTCTGGTTGAAGTTTTATATAATTTATTTCTTAAATGCAATATTTTTATGGTGATTGCCGAGGAAAGTGGCAGGAACGCAAACAATTTAAAATATTTAGCAATTGCCTATTTTTATTATGAAAACTGTCATACCAGAACACAGATAAATCTGTCCTGCTGAGGAAGTGACTTTCTATTCAGAACAAAAATGGATAATTACTTCACAGCATGACTGTTTCTTAAAATGACAATGAAATTTGTATTTGTATCCAGTATTAACCATTTATTGTGTAGCATTTTTTTGAGATTTCGGAATCTGTCATGTCAGCATATATTTGATGTTTGCTTCAGCAAGGCAGTTGTCAATTAACTGAATCCAGTTAATTGGCCTGTCGCCATAATAAAACCATGTTCAAGTTTTGTTTTTAACAAATATTTAGATATAATGTCTGGTCAGTCTACAAAAATTGGCCTGCTCTGTTTGTTTTGCACTACGCACAGATTTACTTGTATTTCTTGTGGGCGACTACAATGCTTGCTACAGTATATAGTCATAGAAAGTTCTGGTTATTCTGTGGAACAACTAAAATAGCATTTTATGTTCTTTAATGATAAATGTGTGCAAATAAAATAGGTGCTAAATAGTTACAAAATTTATGTTTGTATCAGTCATTTTGGAGAACCTTCATCTTTTAGTTGTTTTGAACAATAACCTTTGTGTACAGTAGAAATCGTGGTATGGGGGTTATTTTTCTTTTCCAGGTATTGTTGTAGTGAAAATTTAAGCGTTCGTACTGCGTATGTTTGGAAATATTTAGCCAGCTGTACATCACTAATTCCTGCATCCACTTGAATACATAGAAGTTTCCTTGGTGTTTCAGAAAAATACATTAAAGACGTTGTTGAAAGATGTCTCGCTGTCCAATCATCCCTGAGGAGCAAAGCCCTGGATGCTGAGAGGGCTGCCCTGCATTCCATACTATATGTCTACCACCACAGACTATGCTACCACAAACCATACTTGGCTTTAAAACAGGTACAGGTATTTCATATGCTATTATGATTAAGAAATAAGGTAGAAATCATCCTATCATGCCACCTCAGGTCCTAGTGTATTTTGCAACACTTGGTATACGGTTAGGCCTTGGACATGGTGACAACAAAAGCGCTGAGCAGCGCTGACGCTCATGCTCTCCTGCTCAAGCAGGAGCTTTTTCGTGTCCCGGCATGAGCGTCAGCGTGCGCGCTTGTGTGCCGAGCGGGAGGCGGGGCTAGCGCGTCACGTCACGGACTGCCATGGGCATTTGGCGGTCACGTGACCGGCCCTGCGCTTCCCTCAGCGGTAAAAATTAAATTGGGCTGTCTGCTGAAATTCCACACACCTCCGCACGCCTGCAGAAGCGCCGTCTAAAGCCGTGCTGATAGGGATGATGTTTCCTCTCAGCACGGTCTTTTTGACCATGGGCCTGGCCTTAGTATTGCTTCTACTGTAGGAGGGCGGGGGATGAAGCCAAAGGATACACATGGGAGATGTGTGTGTGTGTGTGTGTGTGTGTGTAAATATATATATATATCACACACACACGTAGAGGTATCAGTACCATGTTAGCCGAGCTTCAATAATCAAAAAATAAATAGATGATACCGTTCTGTGGCTAACGAAATGCTTTTATTTGTGCGAGCTTTCCAGATACACTGATCTCTTCTTCCGGCGATGTTACATGAATGAAGCAAGCAAAGGGTATACTTAACAACAGTCTCTATTGGAATGTTATCTGTGCTAGTCCTTCCCCCGGTGTGGATGTGTTTTATGGCTAGAGGTGTCAAAAGGTTCCTGAAAGCAAGTGATGTAAGAGTGTGTGTGTGTATCTGTGGGAATAAAAATGAATGGAGAGCCCACAGTATATTCAGTGCTTTACAAAAGGTGTGTGTGTGGAGTGGGAGTGGATATAAATGGTGTGGGTGGGTGTGGAAATGTGAGAGATTGTAGCACAACTAAAAGTGTGTGTGGATACTTTTTGGTCCCTATTGGTGTATAGGGATGGAAAAACAAGGAGTATTAGTATGTGTAAGAGACAGCTGTGTGTGCATACATATAGACATATATACAGACATGGCCTTTAGCGCTCATGGGAAGAGAGTCCACTGGTGTCAGTAATGACTCATAAAATTTCGATCTCTGTTTAGGCCACCGCTAAGTGTCCCGAACAGTTGCATAAATTTGTATTCATGCAACCGTCTCTCTTTCGGTGTTTTAAGATTACCTTTGAGTATGGCAAATATATATATGTGTGTGTGTGTGTATATGTGTGTGTATATATATATATATATATATGTGTGTATATGTATGTATATATCTTTTGTCATGTATATGTTTTATCTTTAAAATATAAAAAGAAAGAAAATGAATTCAAAGTTTGGTATTTTGTACCAAAAAATAAATAAATCAAGCAACACCCAAACTAGATAAATTAATTTAGTCAATGATTGGTGGGAGGGCTTCTAACATGTGCCCTCAGATCAGGAATGATGATCACTATTAGTTATTTGAGCAACAGCCTCAACAAACACAGGTATTATAACTAAACATACAACCTGTAATCACTTAAAGAATTAAAAAAAAAAAAATATATATATATATATATATATATATAGTATATATACCTTAATTCAGGCGGTGCCAAAATATAAAAAAAAAATTAATTTTTTTTTTTTTTTAGATATTATTTCTGGTATGTTGGGTAAAATCAGTTTTAAAATTGGTTTGTTCAATGATATGTTCCAATGCCAATTAATGATTTTATTAATCGATGCTGACCCTTCATTAAATCTAGTGATAGAACGTGATGTTTCTTTCATTCTTTTATTATGTAGAACCCCTTTCCTTTGTCCGAGTATATCTGATTAAGGTTTCTCTTTTTAGTTCTGTTTTTTTTTTTTTTTTGTTTTTTTAGGGATGAATGATAATTGCATTTCTTAAAGCGTTTTAAGAAATGTAATCAGAATTCAGCAATTTTTAGGGTAGCTAACAAACTTTCTAAAATCCCAACAAGCCCATTCCAAAGAAAAATGATATCTAAAAAATCTTCTCCGGATAATTATATTCTTTAAAAAGATGTTCCCAATATCAAAAAATAGATTTGCATAGCTTGGGGTAAATCTCGTACCCATGACCGTACCATATTTTTGCAGGTAAAAGTTATCTCGAAAGTAAAAATAGTTCTGTGTTAGGATGAATCTGATACTATCAATAATAAAATCCCTTTGTTTCCCAGGGAGTGTACCATCCAATTAAAAAATATATATTTAATCGCCTCCATACCCCTTTTTGTGCTCAATACATGTATACAAGGAAGATTCATCACAGGAGACCCATATAAAATCATTTTCCCATTCAAAGTTTTTCAATAATCTGTAGCAAGTGTATGATGTCTTTCCCATGTGAGGGCAGTGTGGAGACTAGTGATTGAAGAAATGTCTACATATTGTGAAAATTGCATAGTTAGGGACCCAATCTCCGATATAATTGACCTTACCCGGTGGCTGTTCCAAATCTTTATGAATCTTGGGTCGGTGATAGACTATCGCCAAAATTGGATTCTCATTAAATAGAAAAAGAAATTCTGATTTGGTTAATAATGTCATCATTTTTTTGCACTTGTTAGTAATTGTTCTAAATCATTACATCGCAATACGTTTGGGGCCCATTTACTTCTAAATGTGTTTTGATCTGACCCCTTAAAAAAACAGTGTTAGAGCCATGGTGTAGTTGTGTACATAGTGGAACAATGTGTGGATCCTTGTACTTAATAGCTCGTATATGTTTAGTATCCAAAACACAGTTTAATTGACTTTACAATATCAGACCCCTTTTGTGATTTACGTATGTAAAAAATGACTTTAAAAGGGGTTACGGTAATAATTTACTCCCAATTGAAAGTAACAGAATAATTGTTTACATCCACTCTCGTTTCGTGTATAGCTGTATTCCAAAAGAGGCACATGTCTTTTATCGTGGTATTTAACATGTCTAAGATGCTTTGAACATGATTTTTTCTTACAGGTTGAGCAGTGCGTGAAGCGTGTAAGTGCTATGGATTTGGATGGCTCCATTCAAGAGATGTTAGAGCTGTGTCCAAAGTATATAAGGTAATAGGGAGCCCTTTAATTTGTTCAATCAGTTATTTATTGTAACTATATATTCTAGATTCCCTCATCTGTTATTTTATTTAAAATAGTGTTGTGAAGTATACCTGTGGCTTGACAAACTACAGGTAGTAAACATTTAATGTTTTTTTTACAGTGTCTTAGATCAGTAAAAGGTATGTATGTATGTATGTATGTATATCTTTATTTATATGGTGCCATCCAGGAACATAGCACTTCACAGCAGTATTACACGTGACATAATAATATAACATGTAGTGGGAATAATCCAAAATGTTAGCTCTGAAATGGCTGATCCCTGACATCACAAACATTTGAATGTATAATAACAATACATACAGTAAGCATGTGACACACGTGCATATTAATCACTACATACAATGTTTTGTGGGTATTGTATACAGTTAATACCCATCAGCAGGGTGTCAAGTGTACACTACACATATGCCAACCAGCTACTATTGTAGTCTCTCTTATATCCCCAACATTAAGTAAATAGGCTTGCAGTTTTGAAGCAGGTCTGTGCATAACTGCTTAATAATGTGAAACATATCCTTGAATCTGCATCCACTTAGGAAAAAGACACAACATTGTGCCGTGCCAAGTCAGCCCATCATGGAACTGGTGTCTGTGAAGATCCTGGGTGCCTGCAAGTTAATTCTGCGCCTCATGGACGGCTGCTGCAAAGCTTTCCAGTATCCTTCTACTTCTGTTTATGTGGCATTTTTTTATTTGTGACTAATTTTACATCCTAGATAATGTGGGTAATTCAGTTTTCTATTAAACCTTCTCTGTCTCATTTACTGCATTGGAGAACAGCTGAGCCGTTATCATGTAATAATGTCAGCTTTTGGGACATTCAAGCTGCCCTATAGCCAGCGTTCTGAATTAATTTGTTTATGCAGCCACATGTTATATTGGAAATACCAAGAACAGGCGAAATGAAGTGTGAGGTACAGTATGTAATTTTGTATTGGGGATTCCCTACATAATGCATATATCAGAGTTCAATGGGTTATTTTGTATTAAGCCCAGTATACACACATTTACGATGTAAGGATTTTTTAATTGTCACAACGGTAAACAATGTTCTTTGGAAAACTAATATGATCAGGTTATCTTCTTAAGCATCCACTATCTTTGATGTCTTAACTTTGGCAGAGAGGAAATCGATCTGATGTAAATAAGTCCTGTAAAGGCATTGTTCCTCAGAGAATGTAGCATACAGTATTTGACATTAAAAAACAAAACAAAAAACACTTAAAATGTAAAAAAAAAATATTCTGTAACATTTGACCTGTATAGTCTGGATCTGAAAGGTGATAAACTACCTCTGGAGTTGGTATCTCCCCCCCACCCCCCCCAAATCTTCTATAGTTTAGTGAATGCTCTCCCCCTCCCCGACATACTTGCCTCCTATAGAGGATAAAAGTGTCTACATGTAGCAGCTTGATGGGGCAGCTTAAATGTCCCGCGTCTTGTGAGCCAATAGGAAGCTGTGACGTCATACCTGGTGGCTTCCTTTTGGCCCATGTGACTGGGACATTTAAACATGGAGATGCCAGCACCCACTATGGAGGCACGTATCTCGGGAAGCAGGGGGTCCCCGGAGCTGAAATGAATGCAGTTCAGCACTGGAGACTCATCACTTCAATCCTATAACGAAAAAATAAAAGAAACATAAACTGCAACCTGTAGTGATGCTTTACCTTGTATATTATTTTCATCTTATATGCTGAAGAAAATGTCAGTCTTCTTGATCTATGATAACCTTAACTTAATCACCAGTTTATTTCTTCAGCATCTAAACCTTGAGGAATTTATAGTTCTAAATGTGGTACTTTTAGGATTGCTGAGCCGCTTGTGGTATGTATATTCCTTTATTTAAAAAGAACTCCCCTTGCGTGTCTATATAGTTTAGGAGGGATGGATAGTTTCCAGCAGGTGATACTGAGCTGATAGTAGTGAGAAAGAGGACATTTGTGATTCCCTCTCTCTATCCTCTCTCTATCCTCTCTCGTGTTGTGGCTTTGAAGTGCTTCTCACTGACTTTGAAACAACAGGGAGCAATCATTCACCTCGGTTTCTCCCTGCAGCTGACATTTCAAACAAAAGGTTCATATTCACAGTTATGAATCATTTGTTTTTCATTTTTAGCAGATGCAGTGTTCACAAATATTAAGGAAAAGAGCATGTCCTCTCATTCTCTAGGTATATTCTATATCTGCAATTAAACATTGCACTGCCCTTTGCATGTATATGTTTTGGGCTATGTTTTTATTCTATTAATAAGCACAGAATTTGATGGCATATAAGAACCACTCGGCCCACTGTTTGTTTTCCTACCTGCTGTTAAACATTAGACCCCATTTTATCCTTTACTTTCTTTAGTATTTAGAATACCCTTTTGTCTTTCCCAAAACACGTTTGAATTCCCTTACTGTATTATCCCCCACTGCCTCTGCTGGGAGGCTAGTCCACTAATCCACCACCTCTTTCCATAAAGAAGTACAGTTACATTTAATTTTTGCCTGCTGCCCTCCAACTTCACCGATTATGACCTTGTTCTAAAAGTTACTGTATATATATATATATAATTTTTATTGTCAATTGACCCGGTGGGAAAATAATATAAATGTTTTTGTAAATATTACCTTACTTTTTAAAGCATCTATTACAGTTGAAACAGAGCACTCCCCAAGCTTTAATTATTATCCTTAGACGATTGGGAGTTCAGAATTGGAGTTCTGATCTTGATAGAACCTTCAGCTCAATAGATCATTCTTTTGTATTTTTTTGTATATGTCATTCATTTAATATGTTTGCTTCTAGAACAATAGTTTTTGCGAAGATATTTGTTCTAATTGTTACAATATTTTTCCAGGGTTATGTACAGAGGCATCTTGAAAAAGCTAATCTCTTTATATGGAGCACAATTTTCTTTGCAGCAAGAGGTATCGGGTTTCCAAAATATGCCCTACATTAAAGATTTCAGCTTTCCTGCTAAGATTGAAGACTTTCTTGGACCTGTGTTGGCTGATATAGTCAAGAAAAAGTTGCCTCAAATATCTTCCAAAAAAGGAGCCCCACAGTTACTAAATAAAATGTTTTCATCCAACGGGCTGATTAATAAAGACATAAAGGTGAAAAGAGCTAAAATCGTAGATTTGCTGGAAACCAGAAAAAATGTTGTTGATTTGGGAAGACCAATACAAATCCCTAGATTTGACAGAGGTAATGTAATCTGTTTATTAAAGATTTTAAATGTCGATTTTTACTTTCTGTACACATGTTATTCATTGTATTTGTCATTGAATATAGCTATGTATGGTGTAGATTATGTATGTTTGCTATTAGTGTGGCAGCTCGGGTGCTAGAAAGTTGGCTCCTGAAATTAGGGACTTGATTCTACTTTCCCACCTGAACTTTGAGAGTGTGACATACTCACACACAATGTCCTTATTATCCTTCTCACATTTTTGTACAGGCAACTTTGGAACGTTCAATGTTAAAAAATTGTGCCAACCACTGAAAGCCAGCGCTCCTCAGGTTAGTGTTAAGAAACTGCTAACATTACATGAATGACATGCCATGGTATACCATGCCCAGCCTTGAAAATGTTCTAAAGGTTTAAAAAAATTTTGCCTATCCACTATAAAATGTATACATTAAAATATGTATAATTTACTTTTCACCTAAATCTTTTGTTCCATGAATAGGCAAATCTGAAAGTCATGTTTTATTACGGTCTCTTTATTCCCCATTAACTGCCATAGGAGACTTCATTATGGTCTGTAATGGACCAATGCTGAAGAGAATAAGAGCTGACCCCTTAAAACGAATTAGTTAATGTATCTATTACACTGATTAAATAGTACATCTTATTCACAGAATACTGAAAATGTAAACCGCACTGTACATTGTAAGCACAGTGAGTCCATGCTGCAAAGCTCTTATAATGTGTGGGGACATACAGAGAGATGGGACTTTCCCCAAGGTCATAAGGAGAGCCGACCCTGGGATTTGAACCAAGTTAGGCTTGGTCCCCGCAGGCTGCGGGGACAAGAGCCGTCCCTCAATGGAGCCGGGCCCGTTGCAAGGGGCGGCTGCCACGCTGAGCCGACAGTTTTTCAGGGATACATGAAAATTGAGTTCAGACCTAGCGACGGAGCGCTAGGCCACGCCCCCCCGGCAGTTCAGCCAATGAGGGTGAACCTGCCGGGTGATGTCATGGCCGTGCCCCCGTCAAGCTCCCCCTGTCTTTTCCCCTGCAGCTCACTGCAGACCGGGGAATTCAGGCAGCGGGGCCGTAGCCTTAACCTGCTTCAATGGCAGTATTCTTTCCACGAAGCTTCTCCCTAGTGGGACTAGTTTAAGGGTATATTATTTGAGTAGACACGAGTACCCTTTTGCACACGCTTATTTTAGTGGGTTATGAATGGGGTATGGTAACATTCTCGTGTCAACCATGCTAAAAACTTGTTGTCTAAAGAATGTTTTTGTACAGGGATGTATGTTCTGTTGCTCAAGCATATCCATACTGAAGCAAATGAAGGCTTTTAGAGATGAGGGTCCCCTTATTTTTTTTTCTTACGCATATTTTTTTATGTTTAACACACTTATTAATGAGGCAATTCAAGCAGCTTAAAAAATATATATTTTTGTTATATGCAGTCTTTGCTTACCTTTATTTAAAACTAATTACCTAAGCTGCCGATTGATTTGTTCTTTCGTGATCGATCTGCAAAAGATCCGGTTTACCAGGCTTCACTAAATGGCTGCCCTTTATTCAGTGTAACTCAGCAGCTACAATGCATTCTTATATTACTAAGTTAACCCCATCAATTGTTACAGCTTGCCGCTAAAACTGCTGGGAATCTGGGCAAAAATTTACATATACAGGAGAGTGTTACAAAGATCTTTCATTGCTGGGTAAATGCTAAAACCTGCTATAGAAATAAAAGGATGCTCTGTATATTCTGTTTCATGCATGTTCTCTACTGTGCATTATAACAGAAAAAATATATACACATAGACAAATGTTAATTTGTTTCCCATTACTTAACTTCTTATTTCTTGAGATTAAATAAGTATTTAACAATGTGTTTGGTCTGTCTCAACAATGTTTCCTTATGCAGGTTTGCAGGTCCAAACGAAAATCCACTGTGTCTACTAGGCAGACTATTCCATCATGTCACAGACTAAAAAGCAAGTGCGCAGCCCAGCTAGTGCCCAAGGTTCAACGAGCAGAGAGTTTTAGAGAACTGTCTGAGCAGCTTCAGGATGCAGTAAAATGGTGCAAACACAGAAAACTGATATCGGAAGTCTTCTTTTTAAGGAAAAAATATCTGAAAATTAAAAGACTAAAATATATTGAAGCTCTAGGAAACAGGTAAGTGTGAAATGGCTATATGAGTAACATATATATATATATATATATATATATCTGTACATATTTGTTATACGCTATACGGAGACGTATTAGGTATTTATCAGAGAAGTGGTACGCGGCTGATTGCTAATAGGATAGCACAGTTTCTTTGTATATTCCATTCATTATGCTCAACTAATACATTCTACTCAATAAATTGTATTGCAATCCATCTTCTCAATTATTCGCGTGCCTGAGCTTAAAATGCATCTGCCCTACATTGATAGTTGACTGTAAAGTTTATTTTTCGAACGCGTTCTAAGCAGAAATTGGTTCAACAATTTTATTCTTAATATTGAATACTAGATGAAGATCACTTTCATTATTAAATCATACATAGTTGCAAATATTTATTCTTTGTCACATAGGTGTTTATTTATTTATTTTTAATTTAGCCTGAAAAGGAAACTGGAATGTTTGAAAAAGTCTATCTGTAGCGGCTTGCAACAGGGCACGCAAAAAGCACATCATCGTAAGCCCCATGCGAAAATACAAAGCTTCCTGCAAACTGGTTGGGGACATAAGGTTACTCGATCAAGAGAGAACAGAAGTAAGAACTATCAGAACCGCCAGATTATTTATTCTGGACTTTCTAAACCGAAAGCTGAAGGAATAGATTTAAAGAAGTCCGCGATAAGTTTACATGAGGATCTTGGGGATCAAGAAGGGTTTTCTGCCGTCATAAATATTGTAACACCGTGGGAAGAGAGAAGCCCAGAAATGTTGGTGTCCAGCAATTTCAGTGCAATTATGGCCGCTAACATTAGCACTGACGCAGATGACATAGATGATATATTCTCATCAATAGGTCTCTAACAGATGTATATAATGCTTTCAGAAAGTGCACAGGATACCAAATAAACATCAGTTATTTTATAGCCCTTGTTGGAGGTATTAAATGTATGTGTATATATATATATATATATATATATATATATATATTTTTTTTTTAAAAGCTATCTATGCAATTGTTTACATAATTGTGTTTTTTGAATTACCACTCAGTGTAAATGTTGGACAAAAATGCAGCATGCTAGTAGTTCATTATGGTTTGGCGTGTGTCTGTCACACCATTTAATAAGGGCATCATAACTAAACGCACTAGTGTAAAACAATTCTTTTTGAGTGTGTTGTGGATTGCCCCTGTGAAGGGGAAAGTGTAAGGTTGTCGGTTTACACCATGTGCCTTACTATTATTTTTTTTTTAAACACATTTAAGGTGGCATTATCTCTTAGAAAACTAGGTTTCGGGGTGGGAGGGGACGGGTGGTTCTGGAGTTGAACCATGTCGTTTTCAACTGTATCTGAGGAAGAGATCCCCAAAGCTGAAGGCGATACCGGTAGCAGTTTTAGCTGGGCAAAGAAAATATTTATTTGAAGGTCCCATCTCCTGAAATAAATATCTCGGGGAGCAGGCGGTCCCCAGAGCTGTGTGTGTACCATTTCGGGTTAGGAACTGGAAAATATAACTTATGTACAATTTGATAAAATTGCCCGCACCAAAATATTTTGTTAATCTTCTGAAAATATTTAAAGAAACGGAGTTAAGCATTTTATACAGCATACACCTGCAAGGGAGAGGGCTTGAATGTGTCTGGTATTATGGTAATCAAGAAACAATAGGGGAGCCCCTGCTGCTGCCACAATGGTGGTAGTGGTGAGCGGTGCTATTGGGTAGTAATTTATAGAAAACTGGTAGAGAAAGAACCCAAGTGTAGCACTCAAGCTCACCCTCTGGTGATGAATGTAGTAGTTAAAAGTAATCTTTATTATTGAGCAATCAAAATAAAATAAAGGGTATTAAAATGACAAACTGAAGGTATGTGCTGGATCTAGATACTGGTAGCCGTGTTGGCTCAGGATCCTGAAGTACTAGTGCGTAAATAGGAAATACTAATACCACACTAGATAACAGTCCTTGTAAAGATCTGTAAGTGAGTGAACACGTACAGGAAATTCTCGTACACAAGATAACATTAACTGTAAATCACTGAGACAGATAACCTAATAAACCAAAGTATAATGAATAGGATGGTTGGATTTACAGTAGCCGGTGGGTAATTGTGGTGTCACATTTATAATATATTTGATACACCACAATTCAACCAGCAGATAACATGATCAGAGCTTAACTGAATCTTCCCTGTGTGACTAGGCAATGGTGTAGGTGAATCTGCACCACTACTATGGCTGACTTTTAGGGGGTCTGCAGCAATGACTGGATCCAGCACATACCTTCAGTTTGTCATTTTAATACCCTTTATTTTATTTTGATTGCTCAATAATAAAGATTACGTTTTAACTACTACATTCATCACCAGAGGGTGAGCTTGAGTGCTACACTTGGGTTCTTTCTCTACCAGTTTTCTATTATGGTAATCAAGCAAGAAGGTTAAAAAGAAGCACATAATTCCATTATATTGTTCGTTTTTTGTCAGTGTCCTCCGGCAGGGAATAACAGCTGTGATAAACTCTCCTACCTGGGGTAGGATGAGTTCTGACTCAGGACCACCTACACTGCCAGACACAGACTTCTCGGCAAACTTGAATATGAAATGGCCACTTTATTTTGCTAGCTTTCACTACCTTATTAGTCTACTCTTCGCAACAGTATATAGGCATTTCTGCTCTTAAACAATATGTCTCATCTTTTTAAAGGGGCCAGAATTCTGAACTGCTGGACTCTGGCTACTAAGCCCAATGTCAAGTTACCAGCCTCATCCTAAGTAATGATGGTGTTGGCAAAATTATGACTGATGCTCCTTCTCCTTGAACTTTTTTGATAACCTCCTTGAACTTTGAATGAAATCCACTCTGCAATCTTTTGAGAAATTTGGATCCCAGACTAATCTCAAACATTACAGAGCTCAAGTGCCGTTGGACTTAGAAGATGACCGTCTTTTGGACTCTTGGGATCAGCCTGCCAATTAAAGTGAATTTTTTTAGAAGATTGATTACGAACATGCTGAGGAAGGGCTGAAGAAGCAGAGCTCCTGAGGATTTGCGGGCTGTTGTGAAGCACATGCCAGTTGGGGGCTGACTAGCAAAGTTTTTCGACCATTGGATTCGTGGGTCCTCCAGATCATAGAGCACAGTTATGCCTCAGAATTTCTGTCATGTCTGGCGTGTGTTTTCAGGGAGTCTCACCTACAAAGAGACCAGAACAAAGTGTTTTAATTAAAGCAGACTCTTTAGGATCTCTGTGTCACAGGAGACCAGATTTATCAACACCTTTTATACCGGGATCATATGATTGAGCAAGACAAGGCAGTAAAATAAATTGTAATTTATTCCACGAAAAGACATACATTGAATCACAATTTGCGCTGAAAACACACTGGGATCGGGGCTAACGAAATAAACTTTCTCAGAACTAAATGTTAACAACTGAAGTCTGTACGAGTCCTTTCCAATTACCGGGAGGTACTCACAAAAGTCCTGGAACGCAATTCGGCATGCAATACTAGTCGCAACCACTACGTTTTTAACTTGGGAGGTTTTTACATTTTACATCAGCTGAGACCAAATTACCCATCAACGTCCTGCACAAGTATTTTATGCTATCAGAATGAGTCCAACCTTGAAGGACCTTCTGCTCAGGGTTTTGGCAATGTCACAACCGTAGCCAATATCAGGAGTGCGCAAACTGTGGGGCTGGGGGTGCAAGATTTTTTGGGGAGGTGCGGCGGTTGCAGAGGCCCCGCGCGCTTCCCCAAAGCATTTAAATATCGGATTACCACGCGATGCTTCTGCAACCCGTGGTGTCATTTGACACTTCAGACCAGGTAAGGGGGGCGCGAGCAGTGGGATAGAGCAGGCGGGGGCACAATGCAAAAAGTTTGCGTACCCCTGGCCTATATCACTGACAATGAGATTCATGAAGTATAAGAATTCTGAGCAATTGCAAGGATTTTGATTTTGACAGAACAAGCAGTTCCCCATCTTTCAGTGACCTACATTTCGGGTGGCAAACATGTAAAGGCAAACGTCTTGAGCAGGAAAGCGGTTCTACCAGGAGAATGGAATTTGTGTTCACAGGTATTCATGGATATAGTATGTTGATGGGGTCTTCCATCAATAGATCTGATTTCATCCAGATCAAGTATAGACATAAGTTAACCAGAGTTAACACAAGAACCCCAATTACTGCACTTGTATTTATTTTTAAACGTTAGTGTTGTGTTATATTGAAATAAAACTTTATTATTTTTGATTAATTGTGAGAACAATACTTACCCTGGTGTGTCGATTCTATGAGGAATACACTACTCCAGTGGGCTATTGTATACCCCTACCACTACGGTATTTATACTATACTTTGAGTGCAGTAATTGGGGTTCTTGGTTAACTTTGGTTAACTTATGTCTATACTATATGCGTTCACCCCATTGCACCTTAGTTTATCTTTCTAGTTAATTGGAGATCGTTGATTCCATTTCTATAGGTTCATCCAGATCAAACAAAATAGTTGCTCCAGATGGCAAATTCCCGAAGCCATAGTTTGGGATGCCATGTCAGTCTTATGGACATTCCCTCTTATATATGTGTTTCCTCCCATTCCGTTCCTGCAGATGGTGATAACCAAAATCCGGAGAGCACAGCGATGCTATACTGATGGCGCCGCATTGCCCCTGACTGGCATGGTTCTTAGACCTAATAAACATTTCTATGGAGGCTTCCTCCACTTCCTGCCCTGCTGCTGCAAGGTCTGATTGTACATCCCAATCCTAGTTTCCGACAATTGACGGTGTTGACATTGAGAGGAGATCTTTGAGAGCAATGTGGTTTTCAGATCATGTGATACCTTACTTCACTCAAGGTAACATGTCACCATAACTACAGCATATAGTACAGATTAGGGAAAAATTCTTTAAGGGGTGTCAGAATCAGAAGATTACTGTCCTGCTCCAGGTGACAACTCCACAGATCTCTGTTTCTACAACTAGTGTTTCAAATAGGGCTCAATTCTGCTTCACTGAAGGTACCAGTGTCGGCATTGGGTGCCCTTCTCAAATAATATTTAGTGCATGCAAATGGCTCTTGATCCTATGGCCATCAGATTCAGCAGGGCAACTATCCGAATCAAACCACGGATAAAGACTCCAATATCCTCATGGGATGTAAAACTGCTCTTGGAGGCTTTCACTTTAGCGGCTTTTGAAACTTATAGTGACCTATCCGTTAAAACCCTCCCCACCAAGACCAAATTTCTCCAAGCAAACACTACAGCACACAGTTGGAGAATTGCAAGCATTATCATGCAAGGAATCATATCTCCAAATTAACAAGGATAAAATTGTAATGCGAACAGTTCCTCACTTCAATACTAAGGTGGTATCCGAGTTTGAGGTCCCTACTTTTTGCTCTTACCCTTCTAACGAAAGGAGATGTTACATAATCTGGATGTAGTTAGAACATTATTTATTTTTTAAATGTTTTACCAGGAAGTAATACATTGAGAGTTACCTCTCGTTTTCAAGTATGTCCTGGGCATAGAGTTAAGATGACAAATAATACATGGAAATAATACATAATTATATAATTGAACAGGGATATACATTATATACAAGACATTGCATGCACAGTTAGAGATAATATATGTTATAGGCGTATGTAACAGTTACAGACCAGATTAAAATGTGAAACAGCTTTAGTTAATAATAATAATTATAGCATGTTCTTGTATAGCACTGAAAGTTTTACGTAGCATTTTACAGAGACATTTTGCAGGCACAGGTCCCTGCCCCGTGGAGATTACAATCTACATTTTTGGTGCCTGAGGCACAGGGAGATAAAGTGACTTGCCCAAGGTCACAAGGAGGCTCCACTGCTTCAAACTCTCAGTGCCAGTCAATGTCTTTTACTCACGGAGCCACTCACTTTTGAAAGAACTTAAACTGGTGGAGGCTGTGAGAGTCTCCGGTAGATTGTTCCAGCTTTAGGGTGTACGGTAAGAGAAGGAGGAGCGGCCAGATACTTTATATAGATATATAGATATAGGCATACCCCGTTTTACATACACCCGTTTTACGTACACTCGGAAGTACATACATTTATTTTTAATTGCACCATACCCCTGTGTACGTACACAGTGCTTTGCGAGTACGGACACCAGGGGGCAGGGCGCGAGCACAGCGGCGTGCGCTTGCAGCGGCATGCGCACCTCTGCATTAACTCGCCCTCCTTCAATCTTGTCCAACGGAGCGAGCGGGAGTGCAGGGGGTGGCGCGCGTGCACGGCTGCGTGCGCACCTCTTCATTGTCTCCCCTCCTTCAGTCTTCTCACACGGAGCGGGAGAGGAGGGGGGAGTGCAGGGGGCGGCGCACGCACGGCTGTGGCTGCGTGCGCACCTCTTCATTGTCTCCCCTCCAGTCTTCTCACACGGAGCGAGAGAGGAGGGGGGAGTGCAGGGGGCGGCGCACGCACGGCTGTGGCTGCGTGCGCACCTCTTCATTGTCTCCCCTCCTTCAGTCTTCTCACACGGAGCGGGAGAGGAGGGGGGAGTGCAATCTTCATTGACTTCCCCCTCCTGTCTTCTCCAACGGAGCAGAAGTGGAGGAAGGAGGAGGGGGGAGTGCAGGGGGCGGAGCGCGCACCTCTTAATTGGCTCCCCCTCCTGTCTTCTGCAACGGAGCTTAAGTGGAGGAAGGAGGGGGGGGTGCAGGAGGTGGCGCGCGCATGACGGCGGCTGCGTGCGCACCTCTTAATTGACTCCCCCTCCTGTTTTCTCCAACGGAGAAGAATTGCAGGGGGGAGGAGTAGTGCAGGGGGAAGGAGTGGGTGGAGCAGGGGATGGCACGCATGCACAGACTCAACTCGGGAGTGCAGGGGGGAGGGGGAACAGGGACAGATGGGAGGGGGAGGACCATGCAGTACTGTCCTGCGTGCGCTCCTCTCCCCTCCTTGCTTGCTCCCCTCTTCCCCTTCTTCGTTGCACTGAGGCTGCCCCTACAGACCACTATAGTTATGACTCACCAATTCACCTCAGCCAATAGGGAAACAGCAGTTCCTGTACTGTAAAACACCAAACTCACAAATAAAAGTCAGTCAAATAAATGCACCCCACCTTCAAGCCCTTTCTTCTATTTTGGCAAGCACAATCAGGATTTATAATACCTCATAATTCCACCTAGGCTGCAAGCTTGCCAAGTGGTAATAAGTTTTTTTCCTGTACAGTATATTTTATTCCACGTAATGGCAGATTCAAAGAAAACTTGTAAATCGATTACTTTAGATATGAAGCTTAAAATTATTAAAATGTATGATGAAGGTGTTTCTCAAGCTGAGATCGGTCGAAGGCTAGGCTTCCATCGTATGACAGTTAATACTGTCATGAAGAGTAAAGACAAAAACATGGCATAAATTAAGAGTGCTACGCCAATTAACACAACAACAATTAGAAAAAGGGATAGCGTTGTTGCAGACATGGAGAGACTTAATAATTTGGATAGAAAATCAGACGGCACGCAATGTTCCTATAAACCAGGCAATTATTCAAAGTAAAGCCTTAAGCCTATTCAATGACCTGAAGGCTAAGAAAGGTGAGGCAGCAAAGGATGCAGAATTTGTTGCAAGCCGTGGATGGTTTGATAGGTTCAAGAAGAGGGGTAACATACATAACATCAAAGTGCAAGGAGAGGCAGCGGCTGCAGATACTGAGGCTGCAGAAAGCTATCCACGTGACCTTGCCAAAATAATTGATGACGAAGGCTACCTAAAAGATCAAATTTTTAATATGGATGAGACTGGTCTGTTCTGGAAAAAGATGCCTGCAAGAACCTTCATTGCAAGACAGGAGAAAACAATGCCTGGCTACAAGGCAGCTAAAGATAGAATAACCCTTCTGTTAGGTGGCAATACTTCTGGTACCTTAAAGCTAAAGCCTATACTAATTTATCGTTGGCAAAACCCTAGAGCTTTAAAGAACTATGTTAAAGGTAGACTTCCAGTGCATTGGAGGTCTAATAGAAAAGCATGGGTGACTGCAGGCCTTTTCGAAGACTGGTTTGACACATGCTTTGTACCGGAGGTGAAAGCCTATTGCAGGGACAACAATATCCCTTTTAGAATTTTGCTTCTTGTAGACAATGCTCCTGGCCACCCTCGATCGTTAAATGAGCTGAACCCTAACATTCGAGTGGAATTCCTACCACCTAATACCACATCACTACTGCAGCCCATTGACCAATGTGTTATAGCTACCTTCAAGTTGAACTACTTAAAAAGAACATTCAGTAAGTGTATTGCTGCAATAGACAGTGAAGAGGGAACAGGGCAAGAAGTCCTAAAGAAATTCTGGAAAAGCTACAATATCTTGGATTGCATCAAAACCGTAAGAGATGCTTGGAAAGACATAAAGGAAACAACAATGAAAGGGGCCTGAAAAAAATTATGCCCACACTTAGTTGACGATTTTGAAGGCTTTGAAGATTCTGATTCTGAAGATACTGTTACAGAAAGGCAGTTAGAGCTGGAAGTGGAGGCAGAAGATGTTGCTGAACTTCTGGCGTCCCATTCTGAGCCCCTCAGCAATGAAGATCTTCTGGAACTTGAAGAGGAGAGAGAAGAAGATGATGTGCAGGATGAGGTTGAGACCATCGAACAGCCTGAAAGCCTATCTTCAAAAATTCTCTTTGAAGCTTTCCGTCATCTTGATAGCGCCATGGCTCTTTTTGAAAAGCATGACAGGGACTTTGAAAGAAGTTCCAAAGTCAATGCAATCATTTCGGGGGGCTATGCCTGTTACAAAGAAATCTACAGAGAAAAGAAAAGAGCTACACTTCATACCTCCTTAGACACCTACTTTCCTAAAAGATCAACAGCAGCCAGTCAATCTCCCAGACCATCAACATCCACTGAAAGTCCACCTCGAGCATCGACATCAGCCCCAAGCCCTACTCCTATTGTTATTTCTACTTGAAGTAGTCCATCGAAATCGCCCGCAAGAAAGCGTCTAGCCCTTGATGACTCTACTTAATCTACATAACAGCCCCACACAGCAGGAATTAGAGAGAATTTGTTGCTGCCAAGGATCATATGGTTTGATTTTCTGTTTGCTGTTTACTGGATTGGAACTCTTGCTGGTTCTGGACTCTAGCTACTTTGAGCTGTTGCTCTGTTTTGCTGTGCATCACATTATCTTTGATTGTGGGATTTGGCTGATTATTGGTTGGGGAAAGAGGGATAAGGGCATGAAGAAGGGGTATCCACCTCGAAACATTGCCCCCTTAATTTACCCTCCCCCCATTGTTTTTCCCCCACACCCTGTCTATTATCTCTCTCGCTCCCTTACCCTGTGTTCTTTCCCCATACCACGTATATCCTAGAGTTCTATTATTCGTTTGTGTGACATCTCACCAAGTTATTGTTATCTTGTGTATGCATTAAATTATTCTCATTTTTGGCTTATTTCCTGGTTGACAATTTTTTGGTAGTCAGTGAATGCTGGAAAATTGGTTGATATTTGGTTACTGCTATAGGGGCGATTAGGGTTCTCCTTGTTCCTGCTGCACTTGGCATTTAGTCATTTGTTATTCCAATTTTGAGTGCTGTTTATCGCTTTTTGTTTTGTGTTACAGTAAAAATACTGTACAGTAGAAGATATGCCCTCTCTTTCAGCCTTCCTACATAATTTTTACCTAATTTTCTGTTCATCCATTTTGCATCTGCCAGCACTAGTAAGAAAAAAATCAGCTGACATTAAAGATTTTCTTTCAATAAAGCCTACTGTATTTATTTTGGTTACAAAGGCATTATTTACATCAGTTATGCACATATATGATGTTTGCAGTACAGTACATGCATTGTAAAGTGGAAAAAAGGTAGTGCTTCACTTTAAGTACATTTTCACTTTACATCATGCTCCGGTCCCATTGCGTATGTTAAAGCGGGGTATGCCTGTATATATATAAAATCAATGTGGGAACGAGAAGGGTGAATGAACTGAACTTTGTACAGTGGCTAGGAGGAGTTGTCACTTATTTACACATAACCTTTATTGTGTGTGGATTGCAATCTCTTTACACTTTTACAGTGCAGACCCAACAACCGGTTTCAAGTTGGCAAGTCCAAAAGGTCAAATGACATCCACAAGCAAGATGTTTATTTTGTGTTTCTTAATTAACTTGGCTGTTGAAGCTTTAAGGAAAGCTGGTATAACGACCTGCTTAGGCAATATTTAATGCATGCAATTTACAATAATGAGAATAATTTAATCATTAAGAAAATATGCAAAATAACAATGAGCTAATCTCTCAGCCCCTGTTTATTAAGCGATGCCACCCAGAAAGCTTTGTGTTTTTTTTTAATCATTTCATTTTCTATTTTTTTTTTAAACTGTTGTTAATGGGGAGCAGTCATGGATTTGTGGTTTAGTTACTTTGAAGTAAGATCATGTTCCCGGTGCCAGCACTTTTGCTTGAGTGGGCTGTAAATTGCCTTACAGTTTAGAATTGGATACATATTGATCTTTATCTCTCCAGCCTCAGATAGCGGTATTACATGGTAAGTAGTTTGGGTAAGGGACTCATTATTATCCGTGGCGGATCGTCCGGTTCATTTAGTCCCCGGATTTCAGCGGATCAGTCTCAAAAAGGGCAATCCATGTTTTGCGGATTTTATATTATTATTACCACAACAGAACACTGGAACATGCTTAGCTCCCAAATCTGGTGCTCAGAGTAACAAACCTCACAAGTCTCTTTTTGGATCAGAGAGAAGCCTCAACCTCCATATTAAACCTGCAGGACTCTGCTAGAGTCACATAACTCACGGTTTGTGGAGGTAAACAGGCAGGTGCTTGATCGTTGCTGTATCGGTCCACTAGGTCCCCTGGTCAGTAGCTTTTGCGTGTCCTTCAAGGCGCATGCGTCGACTGGCACAATCTTCCTGGCACAATGATGTCGATTTGCAAGGTAGTTTGAAAACCCCCACGCTGTACTGTATCACCGCTGGTGGACTCGTTAGGCTCCGTGATCAAAGCTGATCTGCATGTATCCGGTAAGAGGGGATTCCTGGTGTCTCTCCGTTATCCGTCTGACGTCACCGCTTGCCGGAACTTGATAAGTGAATATGATCTCTCTCTAGGCAATCTCCTGTCACAGCGTGCTCCCAGGTATTAAGCATGAAGAGTGAACAACCCCAGAGAGGAATAAACTGGGGCACAACCTCTCACAAAGAACAAATAAAATTGGGATATAACAATCAAAAGGGTTTATTTATAAAAACATGGACTAAAAGGTACTGATATACACACTAGAGTACTTGAGTGTATATCAGTACCTTTTAGTCCATGTTTTTATAAATAAACCCTTTTGATTGTTATATCCCAATTTTATTTTTTCTTTGTGAGAGGTTGTGCCCCAGTTTATTCCCCTCTGGGGTTGTTCACTCTTTTTTATTATTATTATTATCAGTACACTCCGCGGATTCGGCAACCCATTGACGGATTTGTAGAATCCAATCCGCGGATTCATTAATCCGTTGGTGGATTCTTGAGAATTCCTCCAACAGATTGCTGAATCCGTGGATTGTATTCTACAAATCCGTCCACACGTTTTATCCAATGGCGTTTTTTTATCAATCCGCTCGGATTGAAACCGGCCAAATCCAGATTTTGGGGGTAACATCAGCGAAAATCCTGGAAACAGTTTTGGATGTATTCACCCATCTCTGCTCATTATGTCTGCAATCTTATGTGTAGCCCTGTATTCATCAATAACACATTTGTATGAGAATAACTTTGAGGGCTCCGTGACGTCACTGGCCCGCCCCCCGACACGCCCCCGGACGGCGCGGGAACTAAGGCCAGGGAAAGCACCCGCTTTCCCTCAGCCTCAGCACGCCGCCGCACGGCTGCAGTCACCATGGACTCAGCCTTAGAGACAACTTTAACATTTGACATTGAGTTGCTTACTTTATTTTTCCCCATGTTTTTTTTCCTTTACATTTTTAAACATATAGTACATAAAAGGAAAATGTATTAAGTAAATGTTATAAGGTTTTTATATGAAAATATGTAGAATGTGTACAATAAACATCAAAAATGTGTTTCATGATTTCTAGGTAAAACATACAGGACCCCTATAAGCTCATATTGAACCCCCAAAATAACCACAACATATACATATATGCGTATAAGTGTCAAAGAAGAGTGCTACTGAGCATGGCAATATATATTTGAAACCAGAGACAGAACATGAAACACAGACAGAGCTCAGTGCTACATCCAAAGACAACAATACAGTCCTGTAGAGCAGGGGTGCGCAAAATGGGGAGCACACAAAAATGTAGAAGGGGGGCGCGGCAGTTACAGAGGCCCGCCGCCCTTCCCCAAGGCATTTAAATGAAATGCCGGGGGAGGCGTGAGGCCTCTGTAACTCCCTTACCTGCTCGTTGCTGGCTCTTCAGCGATGCATCGCCATGGCAACGATGCCACGGTGTCATGTGATGTGACCCATCACCATGGCAATGTGCGTCAAATGACGCAATGGGGTCTCGTGGCGTCATGTGACCAGCGGCGTCTTTTGAGAGAAGCGGGCACGAACACTGTGGCTGCCAGGCAGGGGGGCGCAGCTCAGGAAGTTTACGTACCCCTGCTGTAGAGCAGCAACATATTTAATGTGTAACATGGATTACTGAAACTACATGAAACGGCGGCAAACAGGAGTTGATCTTTAAATCTACAACGCTTAGTTGGCAATGTAGGTCTTGGAAAAGCTACACGTACAAAGTTTCAATATCTAGGCAATTTTGGTGTTATAAATGCAACTAAATAATTTCTGTTTTGACAGACTCAAATATAATTTAAGAGGTTGGAGTCAGTATATTTAAACAAATGTAACATTAGATGCATCTGCCTTACTCTGTTTGAGAATAAAGGGCTATATTGTAGGAGGATATTTGACAGGATAAGCCAGTAATACATTAAAAATCTCTCATGCTGTTGATACTCACTGGAGCTTATGTTTATAATCAAGACAGCATGGCCTGGTTGTCATTCTTTGTGTGTGTGTGTGTGTGTGTGTGTGTGTGTGTGTGTGTGTGTGTGTGCGCGCGCAGAGAATCAGTAACTGGCAACAAATTACCAAGAATGCAGCCTCAATATTCTTAATCTCACACTGACATAATTATATAGAAAGAAAAAAGTAGAAGAAAGGGCACAAAACGGTAAACAAATGGAATACAATATAACGAATAGTAACTTGATGAAATGTATCGAGAAAAAGAAAGTCTCAACATCTTTCCTACAATTGATAAAGAAAAAGACCATTTGTTTAACTTTTTGCACCCTTTATTCTATTTTTTTTATTTGTGTGTGTGTGTGTGTGTGTGTGTGTGTGTGTGTGTGTGTGTGTGTATTCCTTCACACTACATGCAATGTATATACAGATGTAGTAAGACTGCTGTGAGTGTGCCGCGACCGTAATTTTTTTATATTTTAGAGTTGATTGTAGTACTCTGCAATAATGATAGGTGACGCTAGTGTGTCCTTTATCTAAATGCAATTGAACCCATCCCGTATTCCCGTTCATTTCATATGATAGCGCATTTATTTCAATGTAACCCTTCACTTATTACACTAAAATGTCAGATGACTAAAAAGTATTTTTAAAGTATTCAATTTTTTTATTAGAGTACAGTAAATGGCACTTCAGAGATAAATAACAAAGATTGTATATTTGGAAGAAGATTGTATTATTTCACAATGTTCTTCAAACTACATCATCTTTGGGCTATCTCTTGTGCAGTTTAACCTGTAAAAAATAATTGTGAGAATGTTATTTATTAATTGTCAAGAAGAAATAGATGCATGAATTACAGTGTGTGGATTGCGTACTACCGATAACCTTGTATGGAACGTATATGCGTGTCATTGAATTCCTGAGCATACGTGTACTATAGAACTTGTATGCAACGCGTACGCATCTTTAATTTGTGCACATGCATATTTTATTGAACCTGGTTGGAACGCATATACGTGTCATGCAATTTCTGCGCATGTGAACTGTATGTATGAACTGTATAGAACGCATGTGCAGTTCAGGTATTGACAATTTAATGGAGCGCATACTTTATTTTCATTATCCATTATCGCTGTTGATGTTCATCAGCCTGCCACAAATCTGCAAAAAATGGAGTAAACAATGACTAAAATAATGAAAGTACTTTTTGAAATACTAGTAATACAATCTACTTCAACCGTCATCTTCTTCTTGCTGTATCTTCTACTGGTTCAAAGGTAAAATAATTGTGAGATTGTTATTTAGGGAAGAAATAGATGCAAGAATTACATTTCATTACCTTACAGTATTGCTGGAATTGTTTCTACATGAACATGGTGTTGATGCTCATCAGCCTGCCAAACCTGCAAAACAAGAATTAAACAATGACTAAAATAATGCAAACACTTAAAAAAAGAAAAATACAATCTTCTTCAACTGAAATCTTCTTGCTGTATTTTTTACAGGGTCAAAAGTAAAATAATTGTGAGATTGTTATTTAGAGAAGAAATAGATGCATTAATTACATTACCTTACAGTATCGCGTGTTATGTTTTCTATAAAAACGGTGCTGATGCTCATCAGCCTGTCAAACCTGCAAAACAAGAATTAAACCTTTACTACAATAAAGTACTTAATTAAAACCTTTAAAAAAAAACTGTATTCATTCAATCCATCAATGCTTCACTGAGATGACTCGAGCCCACATTCCTCTGATAACGTGAAAATGCATTGGTTGTGTCTTTCACGCCCTTGATTTGTGTTACAGTGTTTTTAAACAGCTTCTTCAGTTCTTCTAAAGTCGCTCTTTTTAAATTGTTGGGAATTGCCTTCTTAACTCATGGTAAAAGACACATGGTGCTGGAAGATTAGCTGAGCATATTGATTTGGCTGTCCTCCGCAGTTTGCAAGATATCTTGTCAAAGCTTTCGCTGGTATTACACAAAGCTGGATGTCTCCTACTGCATTCCCACAATCATCTGTGATCTTTGCCCCTGTGGTGCCGCAGGTGTTTATTGTAAAGCAGACACAGCTAGCTGCTATGGGATGACATGCGCCCCTGTATCACGTGGGCTCATAGCCACAATTTCCTCCTCATCTGGGAATGGCATGGAGTCACGGGTTGGGGTGTGTTCCTCCAGATGTCTTACTCTCTCGGGCTGCTGTTGGCCTAGAATTGAATAGAGACCACGCTATGTCCCTCGCCATTTGGTCCATCCAAAAGCAGGTAAAATTGTTTGTCTGTCCTGTCTTTGCTACATATGTGGTGGCACGGGTGTAAATGTGTCTTGTACAGGGGGATTATAATTGAACTTTACCAATTAGTTGACATTGCTAAGATGCGTTTGACCCATTTGCCAGTTGCAGCTAGGCTGATTCAGCTCTTTACTTTGGTGGGGGTTAGTCCGATCAGGGCTGAGCTGCATCCAGGGCGAGGTGAGCAGGGACTGAGTTGGGCTGAGTTTGATCCAGGCAAGGTGAGCAGGGTCTGGAGCTGCTAGCGATGTGGATTTGGGTATCAGGTGCAGAAGCAGGTACAAAACTTGCTAGGGTTTTGGCCATTTGTTTCTTTCTCATTGCCGTGGCTAGATTTTTCACCTTCGGAGTTTTGGATGCTGGTTTGTTTTCTTTCCTTCACTTTAGCCTTTTTGTTTTTAGGGGTCTCGGGTAGAGTTGTGTTAGCAGACGTCTTCCATTTTCTTAGGCTGGTACAGCAGCTGTCGGTTCTTGCAGCGGTAGAATCTCGATCTATCCATTGTTCAAGCACAAGATATCTGAAAGCACAAAAGTACAAGAGTTCATTTTGATAATATCACTGTGTGGCAATAGAATTTCTGTGAAATTTTATGTACAATATCACTGACATCAAAGGAGCAGCATTCAGTGTTGGGCGGACCTAAGAGGGTGATTGGTTGTCTACTGTTGCAGGGTGTCAAAAGTAGGCATATACTTGTACGTGTCGCTTTACCTGTATAATACAGCACGATGAAGATTCAATTCACATTGAATACAATGATTATACATTTATTAGTGGGTCAGTACATTCTGAAAAACAGCCATGACCAAAATAATAATAACAAACAAACTAGCATTGCAATATGGCACATGTACCGAAGGGATTCACAACAATGCACATCCAACGGTGGCTATGGCAAGCGGGCATCCAGGTATCATTAGACTGTGTTTGGTATCATGCCAAAGATTTGTAAAATGGTCCACAGGATCAGAACCGAGTAAGTACAGTAGCGTATAAACTTTTGCTTCAAATGTTTTTCTTCACACAGCCACACAGTATGCCTATGCATCTGCACTCATAATCTTTGTAATTTTGTCTTTCCCAGTGAAACAATTCGGCTGGTGGAAGAGATCAGATTGGAAAATGCTGAGCAGTCTGCTGCAGAGGTTCGGGAGATTCTGCAGAAGCATGAGATGCGATGAGATGCGATTTGGGCTTGATCTTTGGACGTGTGAAGTAAAGTGCTGTTGTGCACATAAAGCACAAATGAAGTACTGTAGTGCCGACGATTATTCTAAAACAAACCTGGGGCAATCTCTAAAAAGACCCAGGTACATGCTGGGTACATGCTGGGTACATGCTGGTTACATGCTGCAACATTTCACACATTTCTGCAGACAGACTAATGGCCCATCGGATTAACAGCGGGGGTCCCTGGCAGTCCCATTCAAACTGAATGGGACTGCAAGGAACCCCTGCTGTGTTAATCCGATGGGCCATTAGCCTCTGCAGAAATGTCACTGAAATGTACCCTCATGTTGTTGATAGCTGAGTGATAGCTGCCCAAAGGAGGAGAGAAGAAGTGACAGAGATTGCGAGTCCCTAAACCGAAACCGGAAGTGACGTGACGCAAAGAACCGGATGTGACGTGACGCAACGCCTCAGAGAGAGACCAGGAAGCAGGTAGCTGACTGTGGAGGCTTTTCACGAACCGATCGCTGACCAGAGGCGGGGGGTGAGCCAGGTGTTCACATCGATTCTCTTCCATCACATTTTAGTGATATATGCGTTATTTTAACGTTTTTATTGTAAGTTTGCATTTTTTGAACCCTTATAAAGTTACGTTTTTTTATGATTGGTCTGCACTATGGATATATTTCTTTTTTCATGCACCATCATCTTGCTGTGATCGGAGTTCATCATCTTTTCTGAACCAAGAGTTCTTCTTGTCATCCATAATTGCTTCCTGTTGCCCGTAAAATACTTATATCTTGTGAGTAGGCTGTACATAAGAGCCAAGAAATCCACAGACTTTATTCACATTGTTTTATTGTCTACACTCAGATTGTTTTTGTTTTATTTCCCTTATATGCTCCCCCTGGATTGCGAACAAAAAACTGAAATGTACCCAGCATGTACCCAGCATGTAAACTGGCTAGTTTAAGGCAAGTTTAAGGCAAGTTTTAGAATACTCGTTGGCTCGTCTGTACATACAGTTTAAAGTCTCTGTTTACCTAACCTGTAGCATGTTTATTATATAGAAAAGTTTCAATATTACACTGTGGTACTGTATGGCTTAATCTGGGAAATACAGAATAGGGTGGGGGAGGGAAGATTGTCTGTAAAGGAATGTCTTTGTGTTCTTGTAACTGTGTTTCTGGGAATGCTGTATTTGTCTATACTAGCCAAATCCCAAATCAATAATGCCAGCACTCAATACTATAGTAGAAAAGTATAATTTATTTAAGCCGTTTTTTCTTATTATTGCAGTGTTTCCCATTGTGGCAGGATGGCCTGTAGGCGAGGTCAGACAATAGTCCACACATGTAGTTTCAGGTTAAAGCAAATGTTATGTGGTTTTATTTCTCCACAGCAGAACTAAACATTTGGGCACACTGTCCCTTTAAGGCAATGCAAACTTAGGAAAATAACACCTACTCCTCATAGGGAGAACTTGCTAACAATCCAAGCCCTATCTATCGGGCTGGCTGGCTATGTCCCGTTCCTAACCCTTAAATATACACCACAATAGTCTGGGAACAGAATCAAAGTTCTTACTGTGTTTTAGAGAGAGAAAGGTGAAATCCATCTGGCTAGCAACTTGAACAGGACAGCTCTGTAGTCTGAGACAGCCCCCTTCCACAAGCATTACATTCCTTACAGTATTACTGTCAGCTGTCTCCGCTTACTTCCTGATTGCCCAACCATTCTTCCTGGGTTAACCTTCTGAGTGCTGGATGAAGGACTCAGATGTATGTTTCCTAGGCATAACTATCAGTACCTGACTTCACCCTGTCACACCCATGATAAGGTATGTTAACAAGATTAAAAGAGTTGACCAAGCATGTGTATGGATTGAGAGTTGGGAAGTTTGATAACATTAGATTTTTGGAGAAAACATCAGTCACCCTGAAACATTTTTGCACTATGGCATTCAGGAACATAAACCCCTTTATCCCTGCCAAAGCATCCATTCAAGCTTCATGTGTGGGGAAAATCTTGAGACTTGGACCAGGACCCATAGTTGTATTTCATGGTATGTTCCCTGTCCATGTATAACAGTGTTATATTTGTTTAACAATAGTACTCTAAATGTATCTGAATGTGACCCTGTCCCTGTATAACAGTGTTATATTTGCTTTTTCTCCAGGAATCATGGATAAAGCGTACTTCCAGGAGGCTATTATCTCCCAGGTAGTACCATACATTTTAGATTTCTTCCCATCGAGTCACCGGTTCTTCCAAGACAATGATCCAAAATACAGTGCCTCGTCTACCTTTATTAAGGACTGTGGAATGAACTGGGTAAGAACATTGCCAGAGTAAGTACTGTAACTGTTTTGAGCCGTTGTATACTATTAACTGCTGTGCTGTTTTGTGTGCTTGCTTTATTCTTGCCAATAACAGTACTGTATTTCTCTCAATATTTGCAGATCCCCAATTTGAACCACATAGAATTCATGTGGCATGCCAATTCAAACAGCATCTGAGGAAATATGTGAAGCCAGCAAACAAGTAAGAACTTGAGAAGGGAATTCTTGATTACTTGGATGAGTCTCTAAGTGTCGAAACTTGCAATAATCACATAAATCATATAAATAATGTGTTACCGGTTGTTTTAGAACAATCTGGAATGGCCACAAGAATGTGATTATAGTATAAAAAATAAATGTCTTGTGAACTAAACAATTTTGACTCTATGTTTTTTATACTCTTCCAGGTACACTTTTCGTGAGCAGAAGACAAGTATCAACTGCTGATGTGGTGTGTATATCTTGATCATGTTTGACTGTTGATTAACAAAAGACAGGTTGATTGGTGTGATAATCGTTCTGGCTTTTAACAATGTATGGAATAAGTGAGTCATTAGTGTGGAGCAGAAATCCTGTGCCTAAGTCCCTCCTAGCGTAGCCCTAATTACAGACACTAGGGGGCAGAGCACATTAATGAGTCATATATAGCTTTGTGTATAGCTATATGTATTAAATAATAATAATGTACAAAAATCCCACATCACTAATGTCAGCAATCAATACACAAGATTGCACTTCCAATGTTTTTATTTCAGTGTAACTCTCATAGTATAAAAGTATAATAGCCTGGACTTTAGAAGCAGGGAGTGTAAGCAAGTATAAAAGTATAATAATGTATATGTCTCTATGTGCCTACTTTGATTAATATATTAAACAAGTAGAAAATATTATACTGAGTCACTTTGTTTATACTTCCTATACTTGAATACTTGAAGAAATAAAGGCTTAAGGTAATGTGTGAATGCTTTGTCTATGTGCATGCGTCTATGGAACGTATATGCATGTCTTTAAATGTGAATTTGAATGTGAGAGGAGTTTGAGGGGGGTTGTCTTCATGAACATGAATGAAAAGCTGAAAAATCTCTGAAACCCCCAAAGTATAAAAGTATAATAATGTGTATTTCTCCATGTAACAGAAGTTAGTAGGGAAAAGTTAAATATGTTATTAGATTTCAATCAACATTTTCTTCGGGCTGTCTCTTGTGCAATTTCATTTTGTAAAATAATTGTGTGATTGTTTATTATTAGTTATCGAAATAAATGATTAAAGTTCTATTGAATGTATATGCGGGTCTTTGAATGTATGTGCATGCATGTTTTATGGAACGCATATGTGGTTTTTTTTTGGAATGATAGTTCTACTATATGTAAACTTACTTTATATTTACCTTTATTATCCATGGCAGAAATTGAAACTTGGGTGGCAGCAACTCATTATAGAAGTTGTATGAGTTTATGAAAGGGGTTTGCTGCTGCAGTTGTTCAACTTGATCATGTAGTTGGGATGTAGTTTCTTCTTGTTTTTGGAGCTGGGTGGTCCATACTGGTAATGGTATTGGGGCAGGTTCTCAGGTGGCAGCAGATCTGAATGATCAGTTCGGAAAGGTCTATTCAATCTCTTTCTCCTTCGAACTTTGCCATAATCGGACATACCCATCCATGACATGTCTAGTGCCTGCCCATCTTGCCGGGCACACTATTCTAATAAAGTAATCATTAATGCTTAAGTTGTGTCGAATAGAATTGTTCCAGCCTTTTTGTTTGTTTTTCCGTAGAATGGGTACTTTGTAGTGATATACTGATAGATGTCAGATAGAGTTAACCTCTTATCTGTACTGTCTTGAATGGCAGAATAAATCATATATGCATAACTGCAGGCCAGTTTAGTACAGTAAGTGCCATGCCATGTACAAACGGACAGAGACAAATTTGTTTAATGCATAGTGTTTTGAGTAAAGTGTGATACTGCTACATTACAGTCATTCTGATGAAAAGTACAAGGTCATTAAACAAAGGAAGGTTGTGTTTAAAGCGAGACATTTCTACATTGTTTCTCGTATTGAGAAACCGGTGGGGTTCCTGGCATGCAAGGGTACAGATACTGTAAAATGTGCAATGTGCCATCTGCCGTATGTAATAAATAAATTCAAAAGCACTTTAGGAACAACATTGTTTTAAGTACTGTATACAGTAATACAGATGTAGCAAGACTTACTATTCTCAGTGCCGCAAACCAATAAGTGTAAATCCCCAGCAGTTATTTGTAATCTACAGCCCCCTTGCTCCTCCCTTAAGGCTACAGCATATCAACGGCAAAGATATTCAGTGCGCCAGCTTCTGGCCACACATACTGAACTGCAATAACATAAATAACTGAACAAATTACTATTCCGGCTGACCGTAGTGGAGCCATGGACGAGACGCAGACAACAAAGTGTTCATGCAGATGTCATCTCACACCTTCTAGTGGTCACGGTGGCAGCAAGTCTTACTACATTTGTACATCACCTCTTTTTGTCACGCATCATTGAAATCCTTATCATTATGACTTGTCATTTCTTACATAGCATTTTCTTCTGGTGGGATATCTTGTGATATCATGCCTTGTGTAACAGAAAACTCATTTAGGGTACAGCAATCTTGATATAAATCCATAACCAGTTAATTAAGTAAAAGAATGCTGTGGGTGTTTTTGGTTGTAAGGTTCTACTTTTTGTATAGTGTATACTCTCCCTGGACAGAATCTAAAAATACATGTTACATTTACATCATGTGGAGTAATGAAAAACTATTTCATATCTAACGTTATTAAACTATTCTTATGTTACTTTTTCAGGAAGCATGTCCAAGTATGATTAGTAAAGCTTTATAAACATAAATATCTCACCCATAACTGCATTAGAGATGATAAACTCAACAGACATCACCGTTTCCAGGTTACAGTACCATGTAGACAACCTGACATCTAATATTTTCCCTCATGACTGTTACAATCACAATGCTCTCTATTACAATGAAGGATTCTCATCAATGTCTTCTGCATTAGCCTGGAATGTTGTGAAGGTCTCCATTGCTTGGTTTTTCATCAAGCTGGAATCCCACATTGGTCTCTGCGTAAGGTGACACTTGTTTACTTTCCTCTGCAACGTTATTCCCACAAAGCCTTACGTATAACCTGTAGCCTAGGAGTAAAAGTGTGCTTGTTAAATAAAGTATGCGGTCAAATAGTTTCCATATTGTGTGCCTTCTACTTTATAATTACACCCTCCTGCACTTTTTAATTACAATTAAGTTGGTGCTGCTATCCATAGAACATCCTGGCTCAAAATAACGTTAAGGTGTCACATTTGGATTGTTGAATTCAGGGTTGGGTCATGACTCATACTGTCTATGCCTACATTTGTCTATTAGAAAAATGGATGATATTATAAGTGCTATTAAATTACTTCCACTTTAAATACTGTACATAGAATGATAAATTTGTATTTCTACTTTTATAGTGTATAAATGTTGGAGCTCATAAGACTGCAGAAAAGCAGATTTTCTTTGCAGATTGGAACATCATTTAATATACTAACATAGTTATTGTTTGAAACTTGGTTTTTAAGACCTCCAAAGTGTCTTCTTCAGAAGACTTTTGAGGTCTCTGAAGTTGGTAAACAAACAAAACGAGCTTATGTTTACTTCTATAAGAAAATAAGGTTTGTAAAGGGGAAAGCTACACACAGAAGGGGGAGCCCCCGCACAGCTGAGAAGTAACAGAGTGAGGTGCTCACTAGGTAAGGTAGAATTGCATACAGGAGAGAGAAAAATAAAAAGAAACCTAGTATGTGAGCACTCAATCACAGCAAGAGGGTTGTGATAATATTAAAAATATTCTTTATTGTAATCATGGGAGATAATATGACAAGTAATCAGAATCTCATACTGTAGATTAACAGCCTATTATGAAATAGAGTATACGGGGCCAATAATAGGATAAACACTTTACCTGGTGATTCCCCGCATGCTCTTTATGCAGGAGAAACACTTTACCTGGTGATTCCCCGCATGCTATTTATGCAGGAGAAACACTTTACCTGGTGATTCCCCGCATGCTCTTTATGCAGGAGAAACACTTTACCTGGTGATTCCCCGCATGCTCTTTATGCAGGAGAAACACTTTACCTGGTGATTCCCCGCATGCTCTTTATGCAGGAGAAACACTTTACCTGGTGATTCCCCGCATGCTCTTTATGCAGGAGAAACACTTTACCTGGTGATTCCCCGCATGCTCTTTATGCAGGAGAAACACTTTACCTGGTGATTCCCCGCATGCTATTTATGCAGGAGAAACACTTTACCTGGTGATTCCCCGCATGCTCTTTATGCAGGAGAAACACTTTACCTGGTGATTCCCCGCATGCTCTTTATGCAGGAGAAACACTTTACCTGGTGATTCCCCGCATGCTCTTTATGCAGGAGAAACACTTTACCTGGTGATTCCCCGCAATGCTATTTATGCAGGAGAAACACTTTACCTGGTGATTCCCCGCATGCTCTTTATGCAGGAGAAACACTTTACCTGGTGATTCCCCGCATGCTCTTTATGCAGGAGAAACACTTTACCTGGTGATTCCCCGCATGCTATTTATGCAGGAGAAACACTTTACCTGGTGATTCCCCACATGCTCTTTATGCAGGAGAAACACTTTACCTGGTGATACCCCGCATGCTCTTAATGCAGGAGAAACACTTTACCTGGTGATTCCCCGCATGCTCTTTATGCAGGAGAAACACTTTACCTGGTGATTCCCCGCATGCTCTTTATGCAGGAGAAACATTTTACATGGTGATTCCCCGCATGCTATTTATGCAGGAGAAACACTTTACCTGGTGATTCCCCGCATGCTCTTTATGCAGGAGAAACACTTTACCTGGTGATTCCCCGCATACTCTTTATGCAGGAGAAACACTTTACCTGGTGATTCCCCGCATGCTATTTATGCAGGAGAAACACTTTACCTGGTGATTCCCCGCATGCTCTTTATGCAGGAGAAACACTTTACCTGGTGATTCCCCGCATGCTCTTTATGCAGGATAAACACTTTACCTGGTGATTCCCCGCATGCTCTTTATGCAGGAGAAACACTTTACCTGGTGATTCCCCGCATGCTCTTTATGCAGGAGAAACACTTTACCTGGTGATTCCCCGCATGCTCTTTATGCAGGAGAAACACTTTACCTGGTGATTCCCCGCATGCTCTTTATGCAGGAGAAACACTTTACCTGGTGATTCCCCGCATGCTCTTTATGCAGGATAAACACTTTACCTGGTGATTCCCCGCATGCTCTTTATGCAGGATAAACACTTTACCTGGTGATTCCCCGCATGCTCTTTATGCAGGAGAAACACTTTACCTGGTGATTCCCCGCATGCTCTTTATGCAGGAGAAACACTTTACCTGGTGATTCCCCGCATGCTCTTTATGCAGGAGAAACACTTTACCTGGTGATTCCCCGCATGCTCTTTATGCAGGAGAAACACTTTACCTGGCGATTCCCCACATGCTCTTTATGCAGGAGAAACACTTTACCTGGTGATTCCCCGCATGCTCTTTATGCAGGAGAAACACTTTACCTGGTGATTCCCCGCATGCTATTTATGCAGGAGAAACACTTTACCTGGTGATTCCCCGCATGCTCTTTATGCAGGAGAAACACTTTACCTGGTGATTCCCCGCATGCTCTTTATGCAGGAGAAACACTTTACCTGGTGATTCCCCGCATGCTCTTTATGCAGGAGAAACACTTTACCTGGTGATTCCCCGCATGCTATTTATGCAGGAGAAACACTTTACCTGGTGATTCCCCGCATGCTCTTTATGCAGGAGAAACACTTTACCTGGTGATTCCCCGCATGCTCTTTATGCAGGAGAAACACTTTACCTGGTGATTCCCCGCATGCTATTTATGCAGGAGAAACACTTTACCTGGTGATTCCCCGCATGCTCTTAATGCAGGAGAAACACTTTACCTGGTGATTCCCCGCATGCTCTTTATGCAGGAGAAACACTTTACCTGGTGATTCCCCGCATGCTCTTTATGCAGGAGAAACACTTTACCTGGTGATACCCCGCATGCTCTTAATGCAGGAGAAACACTTTACCTGGTGATTCCCCGCATGCTCTTTATGCAGGAGAAACACTTTACCTGGTGATTCCCCGCATGCTCTTTATGCAGGAGAAACATTTTACATGGTGATTCCCCGCATGCTATTTATGCAGGAGAAACACTTTACCTGGTGATTCCCCGCATGCTCTTTATGCAGGAGAAACACTTTACCTGGTGATTCCCCGCATGCTATTTATGCAGGAGAAACACTTTACCTGGTGATTCCCCGCATGCTCTTTATGCAGGAGAAACACTTTACCTGGTGATTCCCCGCATGCTCTTTATGCAGGATAAACACTTTACCTGGTGATTCCCCGCATGCTCTTTATGCAGGAGAAACACTTTACCTGGTGATTCCCCGCATGCTCTTTATGCAGGAGAAACACTGTACCTGGTGATTCCCCGCATGCTCTTTATGCAGGAGAAACACTTTACCTGGTGATTCCCCGCATGCTCTTTATGCAGGAGAAACACTTTACCTGGTGATTCCCCGCATGCTCTTTATGCAGGAGAAACACTTTACCTGGTGATTCCCCGCATGCTCTTTATGCAGGAGAAACACTTTACCTGGTGATTCCCCGCATGCTCTTTATGCAGGAGAAACACTTTACCTGGTGATTCCCCGCATGCTCTTTATGCAGGAGAAACACTTTACCTGGTGATTCCCCGCATGCTATTTATGCAGGAGAAACACTTTACCTGGTGATTCCCCGCATGCTCTTTATGCAGGAGAAACACTTTACCTGGTGATTCCCCGCATGCTCTTTATGCAGGAGAAACACTTTACCTGGTGATTCCCCGCATGCTCTTTATGCAGGAGAAACACTTTACCTGGTGATTCCCCGCATGCTCTTTATGCAGGAGAAACACTTTACCTGGTGATTCCCCGCATGCTATTTATGCAGGAGAAACACTTTACCTGGTGATTCCCCGCATGCTCTTTATGCAGGAGAAACACTTTACCTGGTGATTCCCCGCATGCTCTTTATGCAGCAGAAACACTTTACCTGGTGATTCCCCGCATGCTCTTTATGCTGGAGAAACACTTTACCTGGTGATTCCCCGCATGCTATTTACTGTATGCATAATTCATCTATTCCTTCTGTTAACATCTTGGGGTTTTTTTTGCGGGTAGCCGTCAAGTGTATATATTCACTCTACGGATGTATTCACGAGACCATACATCTGCCGTCGGTCCGCTTCTACTACCAGGTGGGAATTGTCGGGTGATTGGACGTAATCCATAGTTACTCCACGGCACAGCCGCTCACTCACACTGGGCTACGATGCTGCTACATGCAGCAGGGATTTAGCAGATCAAATACATAAGGGCAATATTCTCCTGTAGATACTTACAGCCTCCTTGATTCTGACATATGATTTATACTCTCACATGTCATACCTTCCGCAGCAGTGATTATATCTCTATCCCTGCTGAAGGCACAGCGGCTGTGTGCTCCCACGGAGGGAGACATTCTCTGCTGGGCAGTGCCCAAATATTAATTGGACACTGCACATCTGCCGGATTTGTATTGCCTTACACTCTGAGATGTATCTGCATTTACCATTATTTGTAGCAGTTTCACCTTCTCATTGTAGCTCAGTTACTTAGCTACATTTATATTATATCATTGTTACTACAGGCTTTTGAGGCAGTTAACATACAGCAGTTTCAATTATTGGCCCCGTATACTCTATTTCATAATAGGCTGTTAATCTACAGTATGAGATTCTGATTACTTGTCATATTATCTCCCATATGTACAATCAACAGAGCTGGTACAGCAATGTTATTTTGATCACAGTCACAGTCTATGCTGTTTGATCTGATTTTAAACCCCTTTATTTTATATTCATTGCTGACAATAAAAAATATTTTTAATATTATCACAACCCTCTTGCTGTGATTGAGTGCTCACATACTATGTTTCTTTTTTCTCTCCTTTTAAAGGGGAAAGAGAGTTAAGGAGACTGAAGTAAGTGTATCAGTCGTTGCAATACTACAATACAAAGGTTATTCATATTGTTCATACAGTATACAGTATTACATTTGGAAAATAAATTTGGGCAGCAATTAATTTGCTTGCTTCCATTGTTGATTACTGTTAACTTACCTCCTAAGAATATGATTGCCACCACAATTTGGAAAATACTGTAGATGAGTGGGAAAGTAAATATCAGATTAAGTTGTTCAGGTGTAAATGAGAGCTGGACTATGGTTGAGCACAGCTGTGTGTTTTGCAAACCAGTTTCCAGTGCCACTGTACGACATCTACAGTAAATCACAAAAATAGGTTAGTTTTTCCATTATGACAGAACACAATATAGAGGAATAAGCCAAATAAAACTGTTGCTGAAATATGCTTACGTGGAAATACTAGAGGCAGCTTGAGGAAGCTTTATATAAAAAGGAATAGAACTCTCTGCTTTTGATTTAACCGATTTAAGCCCCCTGAGCATATCACTATCGCTTAGTGCCTGCAGCCCTACAGGAATGGGACTTGGAAATTTGTACGCTATATGCTATTGTGTGCACTGCAATGTATTCTAAAAAATATTATTAGTATTTGTATTCCACAATATTCTTTGCTAAAGTAATTTGCATTGCTTGATGAATCATTTGGGAATGTGATTTTTGAGATTACTATGATTTTTTAAACTTTATGCTTTAATTGAAGACAAAAGGAAAGGGCATTTTTATTTAGGTGCACGTAAATACACACCCTTTTATATCTATTGTTATAATAATAATAGCATGTTCTTGTATAGCGCTGCTAGTTTTACGTAGCGCTTTACAGAGACATTTTGCAGACCCTGCCCTGTGGAGCTTACAATCTATGTTTTTGGTGCCTGAGGAACAGGGAGATAAGGTGACTTGCCCAAGATCACAAGGAGCGACACTGGGGGCCCCTGCTTCAAACTCAGTGCCAGAGTCTTTACTCACTGAGCCACTCCTTCTCTTGTTATTTTACAAGTTGTACTAGTTATTCACTTTTTTGGTTTTATTCATACCTGCACCAGGACAGATTGGATATGCAAGCCAAGGAAAAACCAAAGATGAAACCAATAACTGGGAATATTGACCCTAAAATCCACAACTTTGGTTCAATATTCCAGGATCCTTTATACAGAACTCCACCAATCACAGCTATGAAAACTATGAGAATGGCTCCTGTAATAGAGCCAACCTACAAAATAAAATAACATGAATGTTAACATTAAAAATGAAAGCATTTGTATGGCTAAATAATAATAATAATACAAAAATATGTTGCAATGACATTGGGATTTCAACTGCTATGGCATTAAACATCACATTGCCTAACTATATAGCTAATAGGTGAAGTTATTATAATTTGATTCTTCTGGCTTTATAAAAACAGTTGATAAGTTATGCAAGAGAATAATTTTATGGTTGAAGGTAACAAACGAAGAGCTTGATATTTATTGAATGAACGATATGGGTAATGGAACCTGTATTATACAGAATTATAGGCTAAGCTATACAATTCCGGGCATTATTGAAATCCCTGATTGGTTAAAATTCAGGACATTATCCATTCAGTAATGCCCGGAATTTTTTAAATAAAAAACAGCCACATTTAAAATGTTACCAGTCCGCTCCTCTCCTCACACACAGCTTGGCAGCATAGGCAGGCTGTCTCTCCCAGCTGCATCTCCACTCCTCTCCCCACACACAGCATATGCAGGCTCTCTCACAGCTGCACCTCCGCTCCTTTCCTCACACACAGCACAGCTACACCTCCGCTCCTCTACTCACTCACAGCACTGCAGCATACTCTTTGCAGTCTCTCTCTCTCTCTCTCTCTCTCTCTCTCTCTCTCTCTCTCTCTCTCTCTCTCTCTCTCTCTCTCTCTCTCTCACACTCTCTCTCTCACACACAGCTGCTAGTGCTGTCAGAAGCTGGTGGGTCTCAACTAGTAACTTTGCACCAAAGTAATATTTCTTCCACCACTTCTATAGCTTGTGTAGCCAGGTCATCTCCTGGTGGCTACTATTCTGCCCTTGGACTGGCAGTAAACCCTGGTACAATCTTGTTGCTATGGGGTTCCCCCCCTCCGAGGAGCTGCATTTGAGTGACAGCGGGAGGCGGTGACATCAGGCCTGGGCATGACCAATCATGAGTCAGACCTGGTGCTCTCCTCCTGACAGTACTTAAAGGCAGGACTGCCCTAAATTGAGTAGTGTCCTTCCCCCTATGAGGAAGGCAGGTCACACAACTGGGAGCCTGAGATTGGGGCCTTCCCTTGTGCTCTTCCCTCCGGGGGAGAGTGAGTGTAGAACATACCTCTGCCTCTGCTAGGGAGGTGGGGAAGAGCTAGGATGGCTGCGGGTGCCCTTGGCCTGTAGTTATGGTCCAGGGACCATCTTCAGTGAGAGCTGAGAGTACTGCATCAGGCAGAAGCCTGCCATGTAACTGTGCTGTACAGATTGAATCATCCATTCCTGTTGTTATATACCTCCTGCCTGGTGCGTGACCTTACTGGGGAGAGAGGTAATAAGTTCTACCATGGGAGATCACCTTCAGTTCCTGGAGCCTACGGCAGATGGAGGCGCTGCACTGCTAAAGAGACATGTGGGGTATGAACCCCAGTAGTTGGCAGATGACTCAGCCCTCCTGTTGCCAGCAGGTATATGAACCATACACCGTAGTAATGGACAAATCTCCCACCGGTTGGGGGAAACATCATTACCGTTTGGTGCTGAGGTAATTATTATTTGCTTTTTATTTGGTTTGTAGTTGAAATCACTGACCCCCAACTTTTTTCCCCCAACGCTCCTCCATCCACCTCTCCCCCTAGCCTCTTCTCTCCCTCCACTCCTCCCATCACCCCCACATCTCCCCCTTGACTCTTCCCATCCCCCCACATCTCCTCCTCTTATCCCTTTCCCCCCTCACTGCACCCCCTCACCTCTCTCTCCCCCCTCACATCTCCCTTCCCCCTTCACCTCTCTCTCTCCCCCCTTCACCTCTCTCCCCCTCATCTCTCTCTTCCCCACCTCACCTCTCTCTCTTACCCCCTCACCCCTCTTTTCTCCCCCTCTCTCTTCTCCCCCCTCACTCTCTTCTCCCCCCTCACCACTCTCCTCCTCCCTCACCTTTCTCTCTCCCTCCTCACTCTCTCTTTTCCTCCCTCACCTCTCTCCCCTCATCTCTCTCTTCCCCACCTCACCTCTCTCTCTTACCCCCTCATCCCTCTCCTCCCCCTCTCTCTTCTCCCCTCTCACCTCTCTCTCTTCTCCCCTCTCCTCCCTCACCTCTCCCCCCCTCACTTCTCACCTCTCCCCTTCACCTCTCTCCTCCTCACCTCTCTCCCCCCTCACCTCTCTCTTCCCCCTCACCTCTTTCTCTTCTCCTCCCTCACCTCTCTCCCCCCTCACCTCTCCCCCTTCACCTCTCCCCCCTCACTTCTCTCTCCCTCTCACCTCTTTCTCTTCTCCTGCCTCACCTCTCTACCTTTCCCCCCTCATCTCTCCCCCTTTCACCTCTCTCTCGCCCTCACCTCCCTCCCCCTCGCCTCTCTCCCCCCTCACCTCTCTCCCCACTCACCTCTCTCCTCCCCCCTCATCTCTTTCTCCTACCCCCACTCACCTCGCTCCCCCCTCTCCTCTCTCTCTCTTCCCCCTCATTTCTCTCTCTTCTCACCTCTCTCTTTTCTCCCCCCTTACCTCTCTCTCGTCTCCCCCCTCACCTCTCTTCCCCCTCACCTCTCTCTATTTATGAAAAAAGACTACATTTAGCCTATAATAGAAATAATCATCGACGAACAGGGCATTACTGGCCAATAATGCCCTGGCTGGGTTAAAGACCCACGGCTTCGCCTCGGGCCTTAAACTCTTCCAGCCAGGGCATTATTGACCAGTAATGCCCTGTTCTTCAGGGACGATTACTTAATTATAACATGAATTGCATAACACGTTTTGATATGAAATAATGAGCATTTGTCTTATTTCTCAATTTGGAGTAATTGATCCATTATCATTTAATTAAATTAATCAGAAATATGCCTTTTTTTGTTTTTGCTGAAATTATATGTAATTTACTTCCTTACCTTGAGTATTTTTTTTGCCTGCTGGGGCCACTTATGCTTTACGAACATCCCAAATCCAACAGGAACAACAAGTGTTGCCAAAGAAATTCCTAAAATAAATAGGCAATTATAATGAAGTCATGATCCTCCAAAAGACTGCAGACAAGTCTAAGATATAAACAAATAGATCATTAAACAGGTAGTGCTCTATATTTGTGAAAATATATTATTACTAATTTTTCAAATGCATCAACATAATTGAAATTTGATGAATACTTTGGCGCTCATTCTATATTGGCAAACGTAACCGATCGTCCCATTTATGCTCCAAATTGCCCCACTTCTGCTCATATCAGTATAAAATAAGCCCCTACCATACAGTATGTGTATTATCAGATACACTTGGGAAATACTTTTGTAAGATCTACATACTTGTTGTGGCTTCGTTGCTGCAGTATTTCTCTCAGAAAATTGTTCCCATTTAGTACTTTTCTCATTTGACTTTTATACAAACCGATAAGCACCTGGAGTACCCAGAATCAAGGAGCAGCAGATATGCAGAAAGCAACGTTTATGGATCTATTTATTTGTATTGAAATGTATTAGTCCGTCTCTCTCTTTCCCGTCTCTCTATTCCACGTCTCTCTCTTCCTCCATCTCTCTCTTCCCCGTCTCTCTCTTCCCCGTCTCTCTCTTCCCTGTCTCTCTCTTCCCTGTCTCTTTCTTCCCCGTCTCTCTCTTCCCCGTCTCTCTCTTCCCCCTTCTCTCTCTTCCCCCTTCTCTCTCTTCCCCCATCTCTCTCTTCCCCCATCTCTCTCTTCCCCGTCTCACTCTTCCCCGTCTCTCTCTTCCCCGTCTCTCTCTTCCTCCGTCTCTCTCTTCCCCGTCTCTCTCTTCCTCCGTCTCTCTCTTCCCCGTCTCTCTTCCCCGTCTCTCTCTTCCCTGCCTCTCTCTTCCCCGTCTCTCTCTTCCCCGTCTCTCTCTTCCCCCTTCTCTCTCTTCCCCGTCTCTTTCTTCCCCGTCTCTCTCTTCCCCGTCTCTCTCTTCCCCCGTCTCTCTCTTCCCCCGTCTCTCTCTTCCCCCGTCTCTCTCTTCCCCCGTCTCTCTCTTCCCCGTCTCTCTCTTCCCCTGCCTTGTCTCTCCCTTCCCCCGTCTCTCCCTTCCCCATCTCTCTTTTCCCCCGTCTCTCTCTTCCCCCGTCTCTCTCTTCCCCGTCTCTCTCTTCCCCTGCCTTGTCTCTCCCTTCCCCCGTCTCTCCCTTCCCCCGTCTCTCCCTTCCCCATCTCTCTTTTCCCCCGTCTCTCTCTTCCCCGCCTCTCTCTTCCCTGTCTCTTTCTTCCCCGTCTCTCTCTTCCCCCTTCTCTCTCTTCCCCCTTCTCTCTCTTCCCCCATCTCTCTCTTCCCCGTCTCACTCTTCCCCGTCTCACTCTTCCCCGTCTCTCTCTTCCCCGTCTCTCTCTTCCTCCGTCTCTCTCTTCCCCGTCTCTCTCTTCCCCGTCTCTCTTCCCCGTCTCTCTCTTCCCCGCCTCTCTCTTCCCCGTCTCTCTCTTCCCCGTCTCTCTCTTCCCCCTTCTCTCTCTTCCCCGTCTCTTTCTTCCCCGTCTCTCTCTTCCGCGTCTCTCTCTTCCCCCGTCTCTCTCTTCCCCCGTCTCTCTCTTCCCCCGTCTCTCTCTTCCCCGTCTCTCTCTTCCCCGTCTCTCTCTTCCCCTGCCTTGTCTCTCCCTTCCCTCGTCTCTCCCTTCCCCATCTCTCTTTTCCCCCGTCTCTCTCTTCCCCGTCTCTCTCTTCCCTGTCTCTCTCTTCCCTGTCTCTCTCTTCCCCGTCTCTCTCTTCCCCGCCTCTCTCTTCCCCGTCTCTCTCTTCCCCGTCTCTCTCTTCCCCCTTCTCTCTCTTCCCCGTCTCTTTCTTCCCCGTCTCTCTCTTCCCCGTCTCTCTCTTCCCCCGTCTCTCTCTTCCACCGTCTCTCTCTTCCCCCGTCTCTCTCTTCCCCCGTCTCTCTCTTCCCCCGTCTCTCTCTTCCCCGTCTCTCTCTTCCCCTGCCTTGTCTCTCCCTTCCCCCATCTCTCCCTTCCCCATCTCTCCCTTCCCCATCTCTCTTTTCCCCCGTCTCTCTCTCTTCCCTGTCTCTCTCTTCCCTGTCTCTTTCTTCCCCGTCTCTCTCTTCCCCGTCTCTCTCTTCCCCCTTCTCTCTCTTCCCCCTTCTCTCTCTTCCCCCATCTCTCTCTTCCCCCATCTCTCTCTTCCCCGTCTCACTCTTCCCCGTCTCTCTCTTCCCCGTCTCTCTCTTCCTCCGTCTCTCTCTTCCCCGTCTCTCTCTTCCTCCGTCTCTCTCTTCCTCCGTCTCTCTCTTCCCCGTCTCTCTTCCCCGTCTCTCTCTTCCCCGCCTCTCTCTTCCCCGTCTCTCTCTTCCCCGTCTCTCTCTTCCCCCTTCTCTCTCTTCCCCGTCTCTTTCTTCCCCGTCTCTCTCTTCCCCGTCTCTCTCTTCCCCCGTCTCTCTCTTCCCCCGTCTCTCTCTTCCCCCGTCTCTCTCTTCCCCGTCTCTCTCTTCCCCTGCCTTGTCTCTCCCTTCCCCCGTCTCTCCCTTCCCCATCTCTCTTTTCCCCCGTCTCTCTCTTCCCCCGTCTCTCTCTTCCCCGTCTCTCTCTTCCCCTGCCTTGTCTCTCCCTTCCCCCGTCTCTCCCTTCCCCATCTCTCTTTTCCCCCGTCTCTCTCTTCCCCGCCTCTCTCTTCCCTGTCTCTTTCTTCCCCGTCTCTCTCTTCCCCCTTCTCTCTCTTCCCCCTTCTCTCTCTTCCCCCATCTCTCTCTTCCCCGTCTCACTCTTCCCCGTCTCTCTCTTCCCCGTCTCTCTCTTCCTCCGTCTCTCTCTTCCTCCGTCTCTCTCTTCCCCGTCTCTCTCTTCCCCGTCTCTCTCTTCCCCGTCTCTCTCTTCCCCGTCTCTCTCTTCCCCGTCTCTCTCTTCCCCGTCTCTCTTTTCCCCGTCTCTCTTTTCCACGTCTCTCTCTTCCTCCGTCTCTCTCTTCCCCGTCTCTCTTCCCCGTCTCTCTCTTCCCCGCCTCTCTCTTCCCCGTCTCGCTCTTCCCCGTCTCTCTCTTCCCCCTTCTCTCTCTTCCCCGTCTCTTTCTTCCCCGTCTCTCTCTTCCGCGTCTCTCTCTTCCCCCGTCTCTCTCTTCCCCCGTCTCTCTCTTCCCCCGTCTCTCTCTTCCCCGTCTCTCTCTTCCCCGTCTCTCTCTTCCCCTGCCTTGTCTCTCCCTTCCCTCGTCTCTCCCTTCCCCATCTCTCTTTTCCCCCGTCTCTCTCTTCCCCGTCTCTCTCTTCCCTGTCTCTCTCTTCCCTGTCTCTCTCTTCCCCGTCTCTCTCTTCCCCGCCTCTCTCTTCCCCGTCTCTCTCTTCCCCGTCTCTCTCTTCCCCCTTCTCTCTCTTCCCCGTCTCTTTCTTCCCCGTCTCTCTCTTCCCCGTCTCTCTCTTCCCCCGTCTCTCTCTTCCACGTCTCTCTCTTCCCCCGTCTCTCTCTTCCCCCGTCTCTCTCTTCCCCGTCTCTCTCTTCCCCTGCCTTGTCTCTCCCTTCCCCCATCTCTCCCTTCCCCATCTCTCTTTTCCCCCGTCTCTCTCTCTTCCCCCGTCTCTCTCTTCCCTGTCTCTCTCTTCCCCGTCTCTCTCTTCCCCTGCCTTGTCTCTTCCTTTCCCGTCCCCTCTGTCTCTCTCATCCCCTTCCCCTCCATCTGTTGCTTCCCTTTGGTCAACTCGCGCCTCTCTGAGCAATCCGTCTCTTGCTTCCATCCCCTTCTCTCGCTCCACGTTTCTCATGTCCTCCACCCCGTCTCTCACTTCCCCTCCCCCACGTCTCTCGCTTCCCCTTCTCCACTCTTGCTTTTCATCCCCTCTCTCTTTACCCCTCCCCCTCAATCTCTTTTCCTCGGCCTCCCTCTTTCCCTTCATCTCTTTCCCTCTCCACTCTCTCCTTCCTCCCTCTCTCTTCACCTCACCCTTTCCCTCCCCCTCGCTCTTCCCCTCAGCCTCACTCTTCCCCTCCCCCTTTCCCTCGCTCTTACCCTCCCCTTCACTCTTCCCCTCCCCCTCGCTATTTCTCTCTCCCTCTCTCATCCCCTCCCCTATCTCTCTTCCCCTTCCCCTAGAAGGAGTGGCTCAGTGACTGGCACAGAGTTTGAAGCAAAGGAACCTGGTTCAATTCCCATTGTCGGCTCCTTGTGACCTTGGGTAAGTCACTTTATCTCCCTGTGCCTCAGGCGCCAAAAACACAGATTGTAAGCTCCACGGGGCAGGGACCTGTGCCTGCAAAATGCCTCTGTAAAGCACTACGTAAAACTAGCAGCACTATACAAGAGCATGCTATTATTATTATTATCTCTCTTCCCCTCCCCTCACTCTTTCCCTCCCCCCATCTTGTCCCCCACCCCTCTATGTTTCCCTTCCTTCCCTCCTACTTTCCCCTCTCTCTTCTTCTTTCTTTCTATTGAGGAGTGGCTCAGCAGGGGAACCTGGTTCAATTCCCGGTGTCGGCTCCTTGTGACTGGGCAAGTCACTTTATCTCCCTGTGCCCCAGGCACAAAAAAAACATAGATTGTAAACTCTACGGGGCAGGGACTGTGTCTGGAAAATGTCTCTGTAAAGTGCTATGTAAAAAAACTAGCAGCACTATACAAGAACATTCTATTATTATTATTATTTTCTCCTCCCCTCTCACTCCACCTCCTACTATCTCTCTTTCACTCCATCTCCCCCCTCTCCTCCACTTCTCCACTCTCTTTTTCTCCTCCACCTCTCCCTCTTGATCACACGATGACCAACACACACACACACACGGAGGCCTCTTGTGCTGTGCCGGTCCGCATCTCCCTCCTTAATTTGGGCGGTAGTTGAACCTTCTGACTCCATCCAGAGGAGGGAGAAGATTACAATGAATGCCGTCCCACTACTGCTGCTGGGGAGCCGCAGAGCCTGGGAAAGTTGGGACAACTGTCCCATCTCTCCCCAGCTGTCGGTCGCAGAACCTTGAGGGATGAAGGGGTTCAGCGGAACCCCGGTTGAAAATCATTGATGTAAACTGATCACGGTTGTAAACTGATGCTGTATTGCCCATGATCTCTGTACTTCCTCAAAGAAAGGTAAATACATATGTTCTTGGGATGTTCTCTTTCTTAGCTCACTTAATTACCACTTCCAATAACTTTCAAATTAATTTGACACTAATCCATTTTAAAAGTACATACTTTAATGTATTCTATTTATCATATAAACCTTATATGCTGTATTTATACTGTACCTATTCACAAAGTCATTACCTGAATACAACAACTGAGCTATGTGATTGCATTGCATTTTTTTCGAGTTACCTAGTTTAATAGAAAAGATTCCTGGTCAATAAGTTTCTAAGAGAATATCAAGCAGGCAAGAAAAGCATGAACTGGCCAAAAGGTTACATTAGTACAGGCATACCCCGCATTAACGTACGCAATGGTTCCAGAGCATGTATGTAAAGTGAAAATGTACTTAAAGTGAAGCACTCGCTTTTTCCCACTTATCGATGCATGTATTGTCCTGCAAGCATCATATACGTGTATAACTGATGTAAATAACGCATTTGTAACAGGCTCTATAGTCTCCCCCATTGCGCACAGCTTCGGTACAGATAGTGAGCCGGTTTTGCTGTTCAGGACATGCTGACAGGCGCATGCGTGAGCTGCCGTTTGCCAATTGGGCGATATGTCCTTACTCGCAAGTGTACTTAAAGTGAGTGTCCTTAAACTTTTGTCGGAACTAGGCATACCCCAATCTGACTGATATTCCACCATAATCTCACTAACCCAGGGCGGTAAAGCATGAGGTGAGGCGGACACAAGACTGGGGCAACAATTATTGGTGTATCATCCTTAATTGTTCTATCAGAAAACACACTTAACTAATTCCCTTCACTCTCGTCGGAGCTAAATGTAATATCCTTATCCCCGGAACTACACTCAAACTCAACATCCCCTCCAACTGGTTCCTAAAAATAGAATTCAGATTTCAACCTGTTTCTCTCCCACCTCGTCATACGTTTGAAATTCACTGGCATGTGTGGTTCAGTCAAAACAGTCTCTATAGGAACATGAGAAACATTGTAATTAATCTGCTCCACTTCCCAAGGAAGTACCCCCTCCATACCAGTAATATAGGACTCTATTGGTGGCTGAAATGTTGTTCCATAGCATAGTTCTGGTGCTCAGCCAAAGTCTCACGTGTGAGCGGTAGCACTGTCACTGGGCTTAGCATTTGGACGTCCACGGAAAGGCATACAAGCCCCTCTCTGAGGTCGCATACTTGGAACAAATGTAACAGGGCCACTTCTCGTCCGCTCTGGCGGTCGCCGTTTGAAGGATGTCATTAGATTCCGGCATCAGGGGATCACGATCACTGCTTTCGTCCTCGGAGTCGTAGCTGACCCCGGAAGGTATTGGTTCAGCGGGCATTGCCATTGGGTCCTGTTGGGAGTAAGGAGGTGGTTCCTCACCGCTCCGCAGATACACGGGAATCCTGATGATCACTTGAGGCGCAGTCCGACTGCTGCTCGAGTCGCTGAGTCGTCACACATGAAAGGCTCCACTGTTGCTCAATTCCTTCCAGATGGGACTTCCAGACTAAGCTGAGCCATCGTTTGGGATCTCCGGCAAAGTCCTGGTCTTTAAGGAACACAGTAGAACCACACACAGGCGGTTGTGGCATCATAGGGCCCGAACTGCTGTGCAAGCTAGATGCAGATTTAGGCCCTTCGGCTCGGTCAGGGATCGGTTCCGGCTATGGAACTGTCTCAGATACTGAGCCAGCCTCCACCGTACGGAAAGGAAGCTTCCCATCGTCTGACCCAGTGTCAGAGTTGGTCCTGTTTCCAGGCAAACAAGACGTAAACAAGGGAAAGCGGGGTGTGAAGTAGCTGGCACCACAGACAGGGCACGTAGTTTCACAGTCCAGGTCTTGACCCGGATAGGCACAATTCGGGTATAGACACATCAACTGGGTGGTATCCCCAGTTATACTTCTAGGTATCCCCCGGGAAAAGAGCAATGTCCTGCTGCACATTCTGCCATTTTGGATCGGACTAAAGTGCGTGGAGGCAGAAGCACATGTAGAATAGCTCCGCTGATGCGCTGCTGGCTCCGAAGAACTGAGGGTGCGGTCGGGCAATTCTGACTCCTCCCTTATCTTTGATAGTCGCTGAGCATTGGTTGTTACCGTGGACCCTCCCTCTGGTGGAGATAAGAGAAGGGTCCTACAGTGACAGAGCGTGATTGGGGTGGAGTCCTGGTTATCACGCCATAGGCGGATCCAAGGTCCCCGGGAAAAGGGTGCAGCCATTAGCATTAGCACAACCATGTGGCCATCGGCGGAAGCTGGGCGCCATTTTGAAACAGTTCACCTACGGGCTGAACCTGGGCAGTTATGACAGGCTCCTCGATCTGAAGAGCAGGCATGTCATCTGCAGCCCCACCCATAAGCACAATGTCCTCACTGTCTGCTCCCTCTGGTGGAACCAGAAGTCCTAAGCAGCACAAAAAAGGCGGTTATGGCTTTCACGCCATTCCATAATAAAGCGGCAACACTATTTTCTGTATTTTGCAACTGACCCACGTGGTCTGTGTGGTTCAGACGGGAACTCATATCTTGTGGTCTCTGCGCATATAGATTAGCAGTTTACCAAGAGTAGGTTGTACCCCAGGCTAGCAAAGCTCCATCTCGATATGCTGCACACGATTACAGTCCATTACAAGCACTCTGTGGTTCCATAGTCAGGCTGTTCGCTAGTAGTACTCAGGTCTTCTTCCCTATGCAGTACTCTTATGCCGCCCCCCTTGGCTGCCAGTATCGCAGACCCTTCCTTCGGTGGCTCCTGGGGCTTCCAGGTACACCCTCCTTCTAGGTATCTCGACTACCCACCTCAGGGCGACTTAGAACAGCAATAGCCTTTGTTTCTCCAGACCAATCACCCGATAGGGCCATCTAGCTCATAGTTCCATTGAGGAGAAAGTGGTCCCTGGTTATGGTTTGCCGGGGTCCCCTGAACACTATACCAGCCTCCCTCCTTCATTAGCACTTGTTCTGGAAGCGTACCTTGTTACTTCCAGCTTTGTTTCACTGAAAACATGTCCTGTTACAGATCTCAGCAGCGCCTCCAAATGTAGCGGTGTTTCCCCCACCCAATTGCAGATAGGTGCCATTACAGGGTGTATGATGCATATACCTGTTGGCAACAGGAGGGCTGAGTCGTCCGCCGATGGTAGTGGGGACACAGGAACAGGCTTCTGGGGTTCATATCCCACATATCTTCTTAGCAGTGCAGCACCTCCATCTGCTGTAGGCTCCAGGACGTGAAGGTGATCTCCCACGGTAGAACTTATTACCTCTCCCCCAGTATGGTCACGCACCAGGCAGGAGGTATATTGCAAACAGGAACGGGTTTATTACTTCACTCTGCAGTACAGTTACACAGCAGTCTCCTGCCGGATACAGTCTGTCAGGTCAGTTATCACTGAAGATGGTCCCTGGACTGTCGCTACAGGCCAAGGGCACCCGCTACCATCCTAGCTCTTCCCCACCTCCATAGCAGAGGCAGAGGTATGGTCCACACTCCCTCTCCCAGGAGGAAAGAGCAGATGGGAAGGCCCCAATCTCAGGCTCCCAATTGTGTGACCTGCCTTCCTCAGAGGGAAGGACACTCTAACTTTTGGGCGGTCCTGCCCCTAAGTACAGCCAGAAGTCGGGCACCCCATTATCCCAGCTACAACAGGATGTACCACCCCCTGCTATCACTCAAGTGCAGTACCAACGGTGAGGGGGAAAACCCCATACCAACTACTGGCAACCTGATAGTATAGTGTTTACTGCCAGCCCATTGGGTAGAATAGTTGTCAGGGGGGTACTCTGCACATTAAAAAGCATGAAGCTCCTCTTACTGATTATACTAGCACATTTTTTAACAATGTCATTATCACTACATGGTGTTGTTTGTTGATCTCTAAAAATAGGTGCTCATCTCCCCCACAGAAAAATGTGTGCACATGTACATTTGCTAACCAAATGTGTGGTTCAGACAGCACTACCTTCGGAAATGTAAAATCTCAGCAGTTATCTGTTAAGGTGCTCCAGGAGCAAAAGAGAAGCCCTATCCTTTCTAAAATGTCATATAAACATATGATGCTCCCAGCACGCTAAAGCATATTTTCTCAAGGATGTCATCTTTCTACCCCCTATGTATCTAAAGCCCTCTCCCGCCTTTAACCTTTTTCGCTGACTAACCCGCACCTCTGGAATGCCCTTCCCCTCAATTCCCGACTAGCAGATAGACTACCCGACTATCCACCTTTATGACCCACCTTAAGACACACTTGCTTAAAGAAGCATATGAATAGCACTGTGGATAATACTAGACACATGATACATAAAGCTTGGCCACCTGCAGATGCACTTACCAGAACTCCCTCCTACTGTCTCTGTATGTTCTCCCTACCTACCAACTAGATTGTAAGCTCCTCGGAGCAGGGACTCCTCTTCTGGAATGTTACTTTTATGTCGGAAGCACTTATTCCCATGACCTGTTATTTATATTATCTGTTATTTATTTGTTTACCCTGTGCATTACTACTGTGAAGTGCTATGGTGCTATATAAATAAAGACATACAATACAATAGTTCTGGGAACTTCACTTATGTACATATACACAAATTGGCTGTTCAAGCAAAGCAGTTTTCTTAGGTGTTGGTCACTCAATATCAAAATAAATATCACTACATCTCAAACTCTGTAGGGCAGAGTAAATGAGTACTTCAGTATTAGGGGATACCTTTTTTATTTGGACTAACAATTGATATTATAAGACAAGCTGCCAAGAGTTCTCTCTCTTCCTCAGCAATACTGATTTACAGAGATTACAGGAGTTTAACGCAGATGTAAAAAAAAACATGTAAAAATCTAAGACAGAAGCTGTGGAGAATTCATGGCAAGGGAAACGGCGTAGTAAATAATAGAACAAATGTACTAGTACAGGTAATTGCTATTTAATTGAACAAATAGCACTATGGTGAGGGTTGTGCCTGTTCCAAGGCCATTCCACTGTCATCCATTTTATTCTTTGCCATCTTTGTTTCTTTAAATTCAGCATGACTATGGAAAGGAGTTTTATAAAAAACAATTAGGCAAATTGGAACAAAAACCATGGGATGCAGATTGTTTCTTCAGTTTTGTGGCTGAGAGACTTTGATAAATGACCCCCTTTGGTAGCATTAATGTACTTGATACATTATAAAACCATAAAGGTGACCTGTACACAATGAATAGTTTCTCAGAGCTCTTTGAAGAATGAAGAATGGAAGTGACACAGTCACACTTACCTATGCTGTCATAGGGAATTACTATGGCGTTCGAATCAACCCACTTTTTCGTATAAACAAAGAGACACAGAGGCATCATACCCAACGCAAATAATGTGGAACAAGTCGTCATGGTTAAACTGCAAAATAAATCAACAAAGATACAGGTAGTGTTAAGCTGTGTTTGCTGTGCCTAAATTAGCTTCAATTTCTCTGAAATGCTTCTAAGGAAACACCAGGAAATCTGAATTATAGAACAATTCACTGTAGAGATCATTTAACATGCATTTCATGAAGCAATTACCTCCATTGTTACTATCATGAGAGAGAAACTAATTGCTGGAATTGTGGAAAACACAAACTATCTTGTTAAAAAGAACACCGAATATCTTTCTTTTTAAAAATAGTGCATTAAGGGTTTCACCTTAACTGCCACATGGGGAAATATTTGTGCAATAATTTGCAAAACATCCACCTAAAGATAACACCAGACAATAGCTGGTATGTGCAGTGAGCACACCGTACCTAGCAGAAAAGTACATTCATATTAAAAACATATATGAATGAACTCCAAAGGAGTTCAGAAAATCCTTCAAAAATTGGATAGTAAAAATAAAATAAAAATGTCACACATATAACACCCGTGGGTCATTTCTGTGAAGTCAATTACAAAAAATGTGGGTATTATTTTTCAGTAAAACATAGAGGCTTGTTTGAAGAGGCTGCACACAGGGCTGTTTTAAGACCTTCGTAGGCTCTAGGCACTTTTATTTCTAGAGGCCTGTGTGTCCGATATTTCTACTCATTTTTATGCTAATTTCATCGTTTGCTTGTTTCTTTTGATACAGTACTAGAGATATTTGGCACCGATACTTTTGTTTCGATATTTAAAGGTATCGATACTTCTAAGTCATTTTAAGTTAAAATTTGCTGTTTTCTCTTATTTTGTGTTTTTCTTTGTTTAGGTATTTTTTAAAGTGAAATATTGTAGGCCCTGAAAGGTTCGTAGGCCCTAGGCACTGCGCCTAGTCGGCCTAATGTATAAAGCGGCCCTGGCTGCACTTTATGCAGAAGACAGTCTCCTTGTGAGTGAGAATTAGATACAGTATGTGTATGTATAATGGTAAACTGGAGAACTGAACAAATGTAAAATAAGTTTTCACTATAGATGCTGTATTTTCATGATTAATATGGATGTACTGGATTAAGCTGGTTGTTAAAAAAGTATCTAAGAACTCCTAAAACGCTAAACTTCTCTCTCTCGCTGCACTGCTCATTCAGATGTGGAAGTCATATGCATTAAATAATTTATTTATTTTTTATTTGCAGAAATCTTAACCAGACGTACAACATTTCAGGGGGAGCCCCCTTTTCTGCTGCAATGTTCACCATCACCTGTGGAAGGGGGTTCCCCGAAACATGCATCTGGTTAAGATTTCTGCAAGTAAAAAAATAGAAATGATTTAATTAATCTGACTTCTACATATGAATGAGCTGTGCGGCAAGAGAGACGTTTTGCATTTTATGAGTACTGTTGATGGCGGAGGCAAGATCCCAGCCATTCTCCCAAGCCAGCACCAGCATACAATGAAACTATAACTACAATCAATGGAAGGAGGGTGGTTATAATACATACTTAATAGTATCTTAGAACAATAAAGCACTTAATTAAAATCATAAAAATCCTTATTCCTGAAATGTGCAATATTATAAATAAAGGATGTTTCTAGCTAAAGAAGTTTTTTTTCCAGCAGTGTTGAAAAGATAAGAAAAATCCATTCAAATTCACCCTTTACAATAAAATATTCCCGTGGTTGCAAAGCCAGCTCACTAAAATCTGGGCATTTTTCCATAAATGTTTGGAGCAGTTAAAGTTATGTGTCAAAACATGAACGTGGGTACATTTGGCATAAGAACACCTGGACATTAACCAACCAAGTGCAGGGAGCAGTGAATGCATTGAGCAAGAACGGTGTTTATTGAGACATAAAGTTAGATTCAATAAGCAGCACTTGTGTCATTCAGTAAACCAATTCTGTAGCTGTAACAGTATTGGCATATTTTATATACATGCATTTTACTGAAGTGAGCTCTTGTGCTTCCACATTCAAGGCATATGCTAAACCAAAGCATGCAGGTCTACACCAATATCAGCATGCAGATAATTTATCCACTAACGTAAAGCATTTGTGGCACGTGTCACTATAGCTACATCTTCTCTTTATAGTAAGTAGTGGAGCACTATAAATTGCCATATGAATTATTGCATCTTGAGATAAAGAGTTGCCCAATTATTTATTTCTTCACGGGCAGAGGTACCACAATAAGGTGATATTGAGTTCATTGCTATGATATATGTATATAAAAAAAAGATACACTTGCCTTGCACTTCTTGTAATTCAGAACAAAGGGTTCTCGTTTGTTATTCAAGAAAAGAGCTTCTGTTGCATTCATTGAAAAATACTTAACATATTGTATGTTCTTTGTCCCTGCAAGCCTGAACAATGGAAAATATTGCAGAATTCTGGGGGTTGCTTTACCTGTTTGGCAAATACTGTATCTTTGTGAATATTACATTGCCACACAACCTGATGGTGTCTGAATTCTGAGTTCACGTTAATATGTTAACAAACGAGGATGGAGCTCTGGACTTTTTGGCCGGGTATCATAATTCACTTCTAATGAGATTACTCTCCTACTGCATAATGACTTTTTGGAGCAAAGTGATGCGATTTCACAGTTTGAAATACTATGTGCTTCCCTCTGGAGAAAAGACTATCAAAATATTGAACTGAGATTAGCAATATGTTGTAACAACCTTATTATTTTCTTTGAGGAAGTAAGTAGGAATTTAGACCAGGGCAATGCAGTTGATGTGGTCTACTTAGATTTTGCTAAGGCGTTTGAGGCTTTTGTACACAGGAGGTTAGTGTACAAAATAAAGCAAATTGGACTCTGTACAAATATTTGCACCTGGATTGGAAACTGGTTGAAGGGATAGACAACAGAGAGTTGTCATAAATGGAAAATGGTCAGGTTATGCTAAAGATGTGAGTGGAGTACCTCAGGGATCGGTACTGGGACCCTTGCTTTTTAACTTGTTTATTAATGTCCTTGAGGTTGACATAGAAACGGGGTTGCGAAACGGGGAATTTTGAATGTTTACTTAAGGGTTCTTTGTGAATGTTATGGTGACGCTTTGATAAAGTGCAACACGCACGAAAGCGTAGGAGGTTTGTTACACCTCCGTTTTTTTAAACATGGACCAATAAAGCTATATATTTGTACAAATCTATTTTTCTGACCCACTCCCTTGGTTGTGCGCCATAATCCTATTTTTGTCTATTTTGATACAACTATTGGCAGCACGCTCAACTAGAGGCATAGGACAGAGGTACATCATAATGGGGTAAATCACTTATACATCAAGTGAATCTCTTGTGATAGTAGTCCAGGGGCTATCCCAATGAGGTTTTAAGAGTGGGTTTTTACCCACTAACTATTACCTTCAGGGTACATATGTCTCTTTATGGACTTAATACTTTTTTTAGAATCACTATTGCTATCTCCATTTATTGTATACCACTAGCCTGTATACCACTGTGCCTCTATTTATGCATAATACTAAGTGTATTCACACTCACGGATCCAGTGCTGGGGTGCTCAAATCACTAAAAAAAATTAATACTACAGTATGTGCTTCCCCCTGGAGAAAAGACTATCAACATATTATTTATTTATTTAGAAAATATTTTACCAGGAAGTAATACATTGAGAGTTACCTCTCATTTTCAAGTATGTCCTGGGCACAGAGTTAAGACAAATAATACAGTACATGGTTACAAATACAGTTACATAAATGAACAGGGTATACATTATATACATGACATTGCATGCACAGTTAAAGAAAATATATATTATGTACGTATGAAACAGTTACAGACCAGATTAAAATGTGAGACAGCCTTAGATTTGAAAGAACTTAGACTGGTGGTGGATGTGAGAGTCTCTGGTAGGTTGTTCCAGTTTTGGGGTGCATGGTAAGAGAAGGAGGAACGGCCGGATACTTTGTTGAGCCTTGGGACCATGAACAGTCTTTTGGAGTCAGATCTCAGATGATAAGTGCTGCATGTGGTAGGGGTGAGGAGCTCATTCAGATAGCTGGGTAGCTTGCCCAGAAAGAATTTGAAGGCAAGACAGGAAAGGTGAACTTTGCGCCTAGACTCGAGTGATGACCAATCTAGTTCTTTGAGCATTTCGCAGTGATGTGTGTCGTAGTTGCATTGGAGAACAAAACGACAAATTGAATTGTAGAGGGTGTCAAGTTTGCTAAGGTGGGTTTGAGGTGCCGAGCCATATACTATGTCTCCATAGTCAATAATTGTCATTAGCATCTGCTGTGCGATACGCTTTCTGACCAGGAGACTTAGGGAGGATTTGTTCCTGTAAAGTACCCCTAGTTTGGCATAGGTCTTGGTTATCAGGGTATCAATGTGCATCCCGAATGTTAAGTGGGAGTCAAACCATATGCCCAGGTATTTAAAACTAGTGACAGGGGTTAGGGTGGTGTTAGTGTTGGTTCTAATCTGGAGCTCAGTCGCTGGAAGCTTTAAAAATTTAGTTTTGATCCCAAATACCATTGTTACAGTCTTGCCAGTGTTTAAAAACAGTTTGTTGTGGGAAATCCAGTTTTCGAGTCTCAAAAAGTCAGACTGAAGTACGTGTTGAAGATCAGAGAGGCTATGGCTGTGTGCATATAGGATTGTGTCATCTGTATACAGGCTTCCTTACAAGCTGTGGGAAGATCATTGATGAACACTGAGAAGAGTAGGGGCACCAGAACAGAGCCTTGCGGGACACCACAGGTGATATCCAGGGGGTTGGAGTTAGAGCCTGAGATGGACACATGTTGGGATCTACCTGATAGGTAGGACTGAAACCAGTTTAAAGCATGCTTCCCTATTCCAGAGCTCTGGAGTTTGAACTGAGATTAGCAATATGTTGTAAAAACCTTATTAGTTTCTTTGAGGAAGTAAGTAGGAATTTAGACCAGGGAAATGCAGTTGATGTGGTCTACTTAGATTTTGCAAAGGCTTTTGATACGGTTCCACACAAGAGGTTGCTGTACAAAATAAAGCAAATTAGACTCAAAAAATATTTGCACCTGGATTGAAAACTGGTTGAAGGATAGACAACAGAGGGTTGTCATGCATATAACATTTTCAGGTTGGGCTAAAGTTGTGAGTGGAGTACCTCAGGGATCGGTACTGGGACCCTTGCGTTTTAACTTGTTTATTAACGACCTTGAGGTTGGCATAGAGAGCAAAGTCTCCATCTTTGCTGATGACACTAAATTGTGTGAGGTAGTTGAATCAGAGCAGGATGTAATTTCTCTCGAGAAGGACTGGGATAAATTGGAAATTTGGGGAGTTAAATGGCAGGTGAGGTTTAATATGCATAAATGTAAGGTTATGCATTTGGGAAACAATAAAACAAATAAATAGGCGACTTACAAATTAAATGGGGATAAATTAGGGGAATCCTTGATGGAGAAGGATTTAGGAGTGTTTGTAGATAGCAGGCTTAGCAATAGTGCCCAAAGTCATGCAGTAGCTGCAAAGGTAAACAAGATCTTATCTTGCATCAAACGGGCAATGAATGGAAGGGAAGTAAACCTAATTATGCCCCTTTACAGAGCATTAGTAAGGCTACACCTTGAATATGGAGTACAATTTTGGGCATCACTATTTAGACAAGACATTATGGAAACAGAGAGAGTGCAAAGAAGAAAGATCAAATTAATAAAGGGGAGGGACAATCTGGTTTATGAGGAGAGGCTAGCTAAATCAGATTTATTTACATTAGAAAAGAGGTGTCTAAGAGGGGATATGATAACTATATACAAATATATTTGAGGACAGTACAAGGAGCTTTCAAAAGAACTATTCATCCAAAGGGCAGTGCAAAGGACACAGGCTCATCCCTTAAGGTTGGAGGAAAGGAGGGTTCTTTATAGTAAGGGCAGTTAAAATGTGGAATTCATTACCCATGGAGACTGTGATGGCAGATACAATAGATTTGTTCAAAAAAAGATTGGACATCTTTTTTTAGAAAGGAAAGGTATACAGGGATATACCAAATAAGTAAACATGGGAAGGATGTTTGTCCAGGGAGTAATCTGATTGCCAATTCTTGGAGTACGGAAGGAATTTATTTTTCCCCTTATGAGATATAATTGGATGATATTTCACTGGGGTTTTTGCTTGCCTTCTTCTGGATCAATCTACTGTAGGTACGGATAGAGGATAAAACATATGTCATCTAAATTTAGCATTGGTTGAACTTGATGAACGCAGGTCTTTTTTCAACCTCATCTATTATGTAACTATGTATTCATCTTTGCGTAATGTGTAGAATATAATCTTATTGCATCTATCAGCGCTTAACTAAAATGTGTTCATTGGGATTACTTTATTTGCTATTAAATAACCACACTCATGTTATAAGACACATAGATATCCCTTATTTCATATAGGTCTTTGTTGCCAAATTAATCTTTATTCTAAAGCTTTTCAGATAATGTATATTCCTCACATAAAGGAGCCTTATTGATAAATTTGAACATGTTGTTGAGGTCCTCTTACCTTAAGTCCATGTCACCGTCTACCCAGTATGCCAAGATATTGGAGCCAGTTCCTCCTGGACAACATCCCATGATGAGCACTACCACAGCTTGAATTGGATGTATGTTGAAGCCAATTGATAGCACAAACCCTGCAAGCGGCATTATTCCAAACTGACAAAGAAACCCTACTATTATACCCCATGGTCGTCTTATGTGACCCAAAAATTTCTGTAACTCCACTGTGCAGCCCATGGAAAACATAACAAGTGCCAACAAGATTGTAATCACAGTACTTAATACTGTGCCCAGTATGGCATTGAAATTGTCAGGAGGCAAGAAACAAGAAGTGCCATTACAAAATGTGGCATTTACTGAGCAGTAGGACAAATTCTGATCTGACTGTGTGTGTAGATCCATCGCTGACTTTTGAGCAAAATGTAAATATCTATGATGTAAAAATGTTGTGAAGACCTGTCCATCCAGCTGCAGAGCTCAAGTTTAATGCAGGCGCTCTTTCTCAGTCACCACTACTTATTTGCACAAAAAACAATAAAAGTGGTGAATACTTTTTATGAGGTCAGTACCCAGGGTGGCACCCTACTTGTAGCACGAGATGAACAAGAGTTAAGTGATAAAATCCTAGAGAAATTTGTGACGTTAATTTTTACTAGAAAAGCCTTAAGCTTAATTATTTATTAGACCCTTGCTGATGAGGGTATGCGTGCAGAATTTGAATGTATGAACTTTAAAATCACAATGGCAGTAACGTTCTGTCACAAACCCATTCAATGTGTATACTGTTTTATTTGGCAGCTCTGTACTTTATAATGTACTTACCACTGCCAACATGCTATTCAAAATGCAGTTTAATTTTACATTTCAATAAAGTTAAGTGAACATTAACTTGTACAACTTCAAAATTGCATACTGTATAATAAAGTTTACTATTCTTATGGTTTACAAAAGTTTTTTTAAATGCGCTAGAATGTAGTTTCCTGAGAAGCTTAACTTCTAGTGTTTAAAAAGTCTTCTTGCATTGAAATATTCTTTCCAGTCTCCCAGTTCAGTGAAGATAATGCAAGGGCTCTGACCTTTTGTAAAGACGAAAATCCATTCACATGGTGGCAGAAATATTCAGCTTGCACAGAGTCAGGGGGCCATTATGTCAATTATCCCTCTCTTTCAATTTTTATTCACTTGGCAAATCTATCTCTTGGCTCTTTTTAACCATCCCACTTCTCCATTATTTTAGTATTTAGTTGTTCCATGAACACTGTAACTAACAGTGTCTGTCCAGTGTCCACTTTGTTTTCTTTACACAGTTTAACTGAATGATCACATGAACTAATCTCCCATCAAACATTGACATGATTCTATGTGACCAGGTCCCCCCTGGGTCCCCTTGCCCCTTACCTCCGGCTGTGGCTGAAACTGGCAAGGGAGGCTGGGGAGAGAGCAGGGAGGTGAGCAGGACGTCAGTCGGAGCTGGGACATCAGAGAGTAAGGGTGAGTGCAGGGTGCCTGTAGGCCCCTGCACTAATCCAGTGACCCCCTGTAAGGCCCCAGCTTGGCCCTGACTCCCTTAAGCTTGTGGTTGCTGCAGGGACAGGCCCATTAGATAGGGAAAATGCCAAGTGTAGGGCAAAGTGTGAGGGACACAGCCAGGACGCAGCGGCGAACTGGCAATCCGGTGGTCTGGGTCCAGATCACCCCACAGAAAAGAGACTCTCTTCATGGTGGACACACCCCACGTGAAGGCAGGCTCGTCGCTGATAGCGACGGCGTGGGACCGGACGCCCTCTTTGTCTTCAGTTGGTGCTACCAGGTGTTGGAGCACTTGGTAGGTATCACACCTACACTAATCCGCTGAAGATTCTGTCCATTTGTATCACTAACTTTCTTGGTCTTCCTGAATTCCTTTATGCTTGATTGTCGCATCCAAACTTTATCTGTGGGCAAGTGCGATTCCTTAGCCATCTTATTCCCAGGAAAGATAATATTTCTACTGAACTTTCTGTTTAATCCTTTGTTATTGAAACTTTGAGCTTGTGCATGAGACCTTTACTAATGTTTAGTAGTCCCTGGCACAACTAAGCATTGGAAGGGCCCACCAAGAGCCCCCTCACCCCCCCCCCCCCGGGAAATCTTGTCATGGCTATTGCTAGGTGTAGTGCTGGTTACCTGTGAGGTACAGGAGAGCTGAGGTACCCACGATGTAGTGGGGGAAGACAAGTAGACTTTTGGGGATTGCTCTGGTTCTTTCTTCTTGGAAGTCAGCGCCTCCAGACATAGGGGGCTTCACCAAGGCTGAAGGCGGTCCCCGCTATGACAGTCCTTACTTTTAATACCTCCCTCCACACAGACTACTGTGGAGCCAGACGTATAAATGAGGATAGTCTTTATTACAGCAGCCACTGCTGGTGTTGGTACAGCGTATGCTCCAGTTGATAAGGTAATCCCTGGCTTCTGTATGGTACTGGCCTGCTGGTAATGGTGAGGCCTCTCTGGATTAGGTTAGTGCCTCAGCCCATGGTTTTTGGTGTTTGTTTTTTTAAACTTTTGCCATAGGTCTTGGATTGAATTTTTATTTTATGATTGAGCTGTGGCACTTTATTTTATTTTTCTTCGGGAGCCCATGAAGTGGGCCTCCAAGGGGGGGGGGGTGGTGGGGGGGAAAGGGTGGCGGGAGGGGTTAACCCCTTGGTTACCTTAGCGGTTAGGAAGGCATTGCATGGTAATGCTTTACTAGCCACTAAGGTGGCCAACGTGGGTAGGAAGTGTATTTTTTTTTATGTATTAACCCT
>NC_134485.1:266326927-266336927 GCF_040206685.1 Ascaphus truei | reverse complement strand
CCACAGGTTCTGGAGGCCTGCTGGTGGATCCTGCCAGCACCATGGCGCTCAGGTGGTCTCCTTGGGTCACCGTGAGCCACAATTGGGTCCACACGGTAGGCCCAAGGATGTCTGGGAGCCCCGGGTCAAACCCACAGGTGTCTGCGGGGCCTCGGGTGGTTCCCATGGGGGTCTGGGGAACTCACGGGTGCTCACTACGGGTCCGCGGTGCCCCCACAGAAGTGGGACCACACATCATCATCCCCGCACCTACGGCTCGGAGGTGCCCCCACAGAAGTGGGACCACACATCGTCATGCCCGCAGACTACGGGTCCGCGGTGCCCCCACAGAAGTGGGACCACACATCATCATCCCCGCATGTGTCACCCGTGGAACCACCAGCCTGCTACCCTTTAGGATACCCGAGGATTCCCCGCGGGTGGTCTCCAGAGGTCCCACGCAAAACCACGGAAGTAACCCTGAATGTAAAAAAAATAAACCTGGCCTATACATTCAATACATACACCCTCCCCCCCAACACCTACAGTACAATAATGTGCAAAATAACTATTATCCAGATATGGATAATAGATTAATTGCCCATTATTAAAAACATTAACTAGCATATACAAATAAATAAAGTACTACTGACCTCATCAATACGAAGTGTCCGATGCCAGCGCCTTCCTTCTCTTGCCCACACAAAACATAGCCAAAACCAAGCCAATACATTGCAATTACATTCAGATATCAATTAACCCCTTAAACACCTTATCGGATAATAACCGCAAAGGTAATTAAGGGGTTAAGCCACACAGGCACGATACCCACCCTTCACCCATGAATTTGTACTGTGGCTTCATCATGCAACTATATATATATATACTGTATATATATACATACAGAGAGACAGAGAGAAAGAGAGAGAGAGAGATATATACAGTATATATATATACACACGTTATATACACACCCATGATAAACCAAATATACAGTACAAATAAATGTAGAAGGGTTATCAAAACCATACTGTTCTACAACCAAACACTTCTCCATACAGACACTACATTAAAAATCAATTTCCTTTAAAAATCCTAACTGATCTCACAATCTACTGTACTGTATATGATCACAAACCAATGAAAAAAGTCACATTCCAAAATGCATAAAATCTATGCACCATACTGTATACATTCTGCAAATTAATCAACGTAAACAAAAATCAATTAGCAATCATTATTTAGATCTCTAAACATTTCACACTCAATCATGAACAATGAAACCATTAACAGATTCACGCCTAGAGCAGAACAATTAAGCCTTTGAAAAAATATAAGTACCGACAAAAATACAACCTTTCCAAACCAAGCCTACAGTACCTACAGTATCCCTGACCTTCCTCAAACACACAATACAATACCAAGGAATAATACATCTATCTAATTTTAAAATACTTTAAACTCACAAAATAATTAAAAACACATCTAATCCAGCTTTTAAAACATCATCATTTCTTACCCTGAATGTATACTGTACAGTATATCTCTCTAGACATATATATTGTACATACATACATACAGTGGCAAGAAATGATATACCACAAAAAAAAAAATACACAGGTTAAAAAACCTTTTGAAAAAATTAACAAGTTAAATAAAATACATTTCTTTACTGTAGTTCACTTACCATTACTTGCCCCCACCGACTCCCGTTGCCCAGCTTACTCACGAACCAATCCACGATCAGGAACCCATAAAATAATAAACCATTGAAAATAATAAACATTAAACTAAAAATCCAAACCAATCCACGGGTCTTCTACTTGTAATACACCTTCATCTGTATTCTTCTTTCGTCTATCTCCTTCCGGGCGGGGCAGGGCGTGGTCTTCTTTCCATCATCGGCCACGCCCTTGTCTTTTTCCTTCTCCGGAGGTCCTTCCTCCGCGGCGTCTGGCTGCAAAATGAGACGACATAGGCTTTTAAAGGCCTATGACGTCACATTTTGCGTCATGGTTCCCACGGTCCTGATTGGACCGTGAAAACCATGTGTGTTGGCCGATAATAAAAAAATGATGACGTCACTTAAAGGGAATGAAAGCACAGCCAATCAGAATGGCTTTGCTTCAATTGCCTTTAAGATGACGTCATGAAAAGGCACATGGCCGTGCACACATGGTACTAGAGCCAATCAGAGCGTGGGAACTTTATCCCTACTCTGATTGGCTCTGGTATACCATGTGTCAGGGGCTTGGGGGAGAAAGGATGTGACGTCAATAAGGATAAAGTTCCCACGCTCTGATTGGCTACCGTACCACGTGACAGGTTTTCATTGACGTCACATCCTTTCTCCCCCAAGCCCCTGACACATGGTATACCAGAGCCAATCAGAGTAGGGATAAAGTTCCCACGCTCTGATTGGCTACCGTACCACGTGACAGGTTTTCATTGACGTCACATCCTTTCTCCCCCAAGCCTCTGACACATGGTATACCAGAGCCAATCAGAGTAGGGATAAAGTTCCCACGCTCTGATTGGCTCTAGTACCATGTGTGCACGGCCATGTGCCTTTTCATGACGTCATCTTAAAGGCAATTGAAGCAAAGCCATTCTGATTGGCTGTGCTTTCATTCCCTTTAAGTGACGTCATCATTTTTTTATTATCGGCCAACACACATGGTTTTCACGGTCCAATCAGGACCGTGGGAACCATGACGCAAAATGTGACGTCATAGGCCTTTAAAAGCCTATGTCGTCTCATTTTGCAGCCAGACGCCGCGGAGGAAGGACCTCCGGAGAAGGAAAAAGACAAGGGCGTGGCCGATGATGGAAAGAAGACCACGCCCTGCCCCGCCCGGAAGGAGATAGAAGAAAGAAGAATACAGATGAAGGTGTATTACAAGTAGAAGACCCGTGGATTGGTTTGGATTTTTAGTTTAATGTTTATTATTTTCAATGGTTTATTATTTTATGGGTTCCTGATCGTGGATTGGTTCGTGAGTAAGCTGGGCAACGGGAGTCGGTGGGGGCAAGTAATGGTAAGTGAACTACAGTAAAGAAATGTATTTTATTTAACTTGTTAATTTTTTCAAAAGGTTTTTTAACCTGTGTATTTTTATTTTTTTGTGGTATATCATTTCTTGCCACTGTATGTATGTATGTACAATATATATGTCTAGAGAGATATACTGTACAGTATACATTCAGGGTAAGAAATGATGATGTTTTAAAAGCTGGATTAGATGTGTTTTTAATTATTTTGTGAGTTTAAAGTATTTTAAAATTAGATAGATGTATTATTCCTTGGTATTGTATTGTGTGTTTGAGGAAGGTCAGGGATACTGTAGGTACTGTAGGCTTGGTTTGGAAAGGTTGTATTTTTGTCGGTACTTATATTTTTTCAAAGGCTTAATTGTTCTGCTCTAGGCGTGAATCTGTTAATGGTTTCATTGTTCATGATTGAGTGTGAAATGTTTAGAGATCTAAATAATGATTGCTAATTGATTTTTGTTTACGTTGATTAATTTGCAGAATGTATACAGTATGGTGCATAGATTTTATGCATTTTGGAATGTGACTTTTTTCATTGGTTTGTGATCATATACAGTACAGTAGATTGTGAGATCAGTTAGGATTTTTAAAGGAAATTGATTTTTAATGTAGTGTCTGTATGGAGAAGTGTTTGGTTGTAGAACAGTATGGTTTTGATAACCCTTCTACATTTATTTGTACTGTATATTTGGTTTATCATGGGTGTGTATATAACGTGTGTATATATATATACTGTATATATCTCTCTCTCTCTCTTTCTCTCTGTCTCTCTGTATGTATATATATACAGTATATATATATATAGTTGCATGATGAAGCCACAGTACAAATTCATGGGTGAAGGGTGGGTATCGTGCCTGTGTGGCTTAACCCCTTAATTACCTTTGCGGTTATTATCCGATAAGGTGTTTAAGGGGTTAATTGATATCTGAATGTAATTGCAATGTATTGGCTTGGTTTTGGCTATGTTTTGTGTGGGCAAGAGAAGGAAGGCGCTGGCATCGGACACTTCGTATTGATGAGGTCAGTAGTACTTTATTTATTTGTATATGCTAGTTAATGTTTTTAATAATGGGCAATTAATCTATTATCCATATCTGGATAATAGTTATTTTGCACATTATTGTACTGTAGGTGTTGGGGGGGAGGGTGTATGTATTGAATGTATAGGCCAGGTTTATTTTTTTTACATTCAGGGTTACTTCCGTGGTTTTGCGTGGGACCTCTGGAGACCACCCGCGGGGAATCCTCGGGTATCCTAAAGGGTAGCAGGCTGGTGGTTCCACGGGTGACACATGCGGGGATGATGATGTGTGGTCCCACTTCTGTGGGGGCACCGCGGACCCGTAGTCTGCGGGCATGACGATGTGTGGTCCCACTTCTGTGGGGGCACCTCCGAGCCGTAGGTGCGGGGATGATGATGTGTGGTCCCACTTCTGTGGGGGCACCGCGGACCCGTAGTGAGCACCCGTGAGTTCCCCAGACCCCCATGGGAACCACCCGAGGCCCCGCAGACACCTGTGGGTTTGACCCGGGGCTCCCAGACATCCTTGGGCCTACCGTGTGGACCCAATTGTGGCTCACGGTGACCCAAGGAGACCACCTGAGCGCCATGGTGCTGGCAGGATCCACCAGCAGGCCTCCAGAACCTGTGGAATGCTGCTGGTAAACTGTAGGTCTGTCCAGGTGCCCTGCCAGCCCACCGGGGACTAGCGTGGGGCTACGTTATGGACCCTGAATGTAAAAGAATAAATCTTGTATTTATGGGGGGGGGGGCACAGGGGGTGGGTAATGTATTTAATAAATAGAATGCTGTTTATTGTGGGTGATTGTACTGTTTTTATTGTGGGTACTGGGGTGGGGGTGGGGTGTTTCCCCAACGGTATGTGGGTAGGCCTCCCTTGTGGGTAGTTAGTGGGTGAGGGTTGAGGGTGGTTAGGCCTCACGGGGTGGGGGGTTAGAGTGGGAGGGTATGTACAGTAGGCGTCCCAAGTGGTGGGTGAGGGTGGGTTAACCCCTTCATGACTGTAGCGGTTAATAACCGCTATGGTGATTAAGGGGTTAGGGGACATTACTTTGAAAGTGTTATTTTTTTTCTCTGTTTTACTGTACAGCAGCGGAGGTTGCCATGGGTAGTGGGTAGTGTATTGAATGTATTTATTGGTTATTATGCGTTAACCCCTTCATTACCTTAGCGGCTATACGCTATGCTAATGAAGCCTCGTTTCTGAACTTTTAATAATATTGTGCAGGAGCAGGGGGTCCCCTGAGATTAGATTTCTGTCTCAGGGAACCCCCTGCTCACTCTACAATATTATTAAAAAGACAGAAATGCTGCTTCTTTACCATAGCGCATAGCCGCTAAGCTAAAGAATGATTCTTTAATGATGTGTGTGTTTTATTCACAGTGTAGATGTTCTCCGGAGCTGAAGCGCACAGGTTTCAGGTCTGGGGACCCCGTGCCCCCCGAGATACAGGCCCCTTTAGGGGGTGCCGGTATCCCTCTGCTCTGCTTGGTTTACAGGCCGCGATCACGTGATCGGACCTTTAAACCAAGCAGAGGGCTACCGGCACCCCCTAAAGGGGCCTGTATCTCGGGGGGCACGGGGTCCCCAGACCTAAAACCTGTGCGGTTCAGCTCCAGAGACCCCCTGCACATCTACACTATCAATAAAAATGTATTTCAAATGTATTTATTTGTATTTATTTATTTATTTATTGCGGGGATGCTGTGTGTGATTATTTTTTATTGTGTTTAGCGGGGGTGGGTGACGGGGTTTATAAATGTGAGTTTATAAATAAAATAAAGAATATTATTTATAGGGGCCTTAGAACAGAAGTTCCCACGCCAATTGCGCGCTCATTGCTCTTTTGTTACAATGTTGCTGGTCTTGCGGGTTTGCAGTCTGGCAGCAAAAAGCAGTTTGTAGTACTGAGTGTGAGATAAATTAAGCAGTTCTTTTATTGCTGAAGTCGCCACTAAAAACTTTTATTTACAAATACAGTACAAAAACCGTGCAACACACAACAACATTCAGTATCCTTTGTTTAAGTACAGCAGGTACTATAGGGTAAAACATGTACTGTACAGTACAGCACAACATTACAGTATGGTCTCACTGAAAGTCCTCCCCATTTTCCAGCCATGGCCGATGCCTTGCATGGCGCAAAACGCCATTAATGCAGTCTCTAACGCCTCTCATTACAGGATCTGTAACAGGGTAATAGCGCTGCATTTCTTCCACAATCTTTTTCCTTAAATTGGCAGGAAGGGCATTTTTTTGGCGATTCCCATCATAGTTCACTTTGAACACCCACTCGCAGTACAATGTGTAGGGAACATGGTGTTTAAATATGATCAAGGCATACTTGTGTGGTATACCAGCACTCCTCACCCTATACTTCTCCCTCAGCGCCGGTGTCAGATCGCACAGGGAGATGTCGGGCACTGTTTGTATGCGAGCGGGTGTAGGAAGTCTTTTGGGAGCGGGTGTACTTGAGGCGATGGGCAATGGTAGGGTGTCTGGGAGGAAGCTTTCCTCCGGTAGTGGTCGCCGGGTTGTCTCCTGGCGTGGTCTAGATGGGGTTGTCATGTCCTCCTCAATAGCATAGTACACTGTATCTTCTGGTGGAGGGGGTGTGCTTGGTGATGGAAGGGGGTCGAAGGTACCATGCATCATATCCATGTCACCCCCCTGCTCCAGCGTCGGGGAAACAGGGGCATTAACACCGAGCAAATAATGTATGCCCGCTATGTCTGCCTCTATCTTGTCCATCCGTTGATCCATCCGTTGCTCCATATGTAGCATCCGTTGATCCAGCCGTTGCTCCATATGTAGCACCGACTCCAGAAGCAGATCTAGCTTTGCCAGCACACTAGAATTCCCGGGGAGATCCACACTTAGCCCATTCAGGATCCGGTCCAACGAGCTGCTTGTGCATGGCATCTGGAGATCTGGGGGGATGGGTGCAACGGAGGATGAGATGGGGGTTCCCTGGAGAGAAGCGGCATCGATGGAGAGTGGAAGAGGTGACCTGGGGATGCCCGGTACAGGAGAAGCTGCAGCGTGGTGGAAGAGGGATGGAGAAGGTGACCGCTGGATTTCCGGGAGAGAAGCAGAGTCGTCCAAGAGCAAAGGAGACAGTGACCCGTTGATTTCAGAGGCAGCAGCATCTTCAGATGGAACCGGAGAAGATGGGGGTGGAGAAGCCGGGCTGAAGATTTCCGGGACAGCTACAGCAGAGTCGTCGAAGCATATGGGAGCAAGTGGTCTGCGGATTCGGTGAGTTGGCTGCCATGCGTCTTGCGAACCGAGCACAGTACCGTATTTCTTCTTCACATAATAAGGCTGACGTGTTTTAAAAGCCTTAGCCTTTGGGGTCAGCAGAAGGTTTTCTTTGTTGGCCTTAGCCTGTCGCTTTGCCTTTGGCTTGGGAACGGTAACTGCCTTTCTCTTTTTCAGTGTGGCAGGCACAGCAGAGGTGAGATGATTCTTTCGTCCATAGAACCGGGGATGCTCCATGTAAGCGGGAGGCACAATGCAGTATCTGGACAATGCCTCAGATAAAGATCAGCAAGTGGTGGGCTATGCAACGTGTACAACCTTTTATGCATGGTGGCCAGGTACAGGTGTTGAAAGTGGGTGGTCTGTTATGTGAGTCATTAACATATAAATACACCATCCATTTTGTGGATTCACTGCACATTGAATACACATCGACTAAACATCGAATACACATTCTTGTGTTTGTATTTCTTTCTACAGTACTCGCAGCAATGCCTGTTAAGAAGATTTCAAAGGATCTCAGCATGAGAATGAAGGAGATGTACACGAGCGGACAACGAATTGCAGATATCCAGCGCTGGTTAACTGCTTCTGGCCTCGTTGTGCCATCAAGCACTGTGTGCTATCATGCACAAGGAAAAAACAGAGACCGCAAAAAGGCACCAAGGGTAACAAATGCGTAAGTACTGTATACTGTATTTATAAAACTTAACCAAAAAAAATATAGAAAACTGTAGTGTACATCTACAGTATACCGTATTTATATAGTATATTTATTATATTACAACAGTATATACTGTAGTGTACTGTATGTGTGGTCAATTTATATTTTTTGTGCAGCAGTATACACTTTTGGTATATTGCAATTCATCTTACAACGAAATATACAGTATATGATGTGTATTTATTATGATATAACAACAGTATACCGTATTTATATAGTATATTTATTATATTACAACAGTATATACTGTAGTGTACTGTATGTGTGGTCAATTTATATTTTTTGTGCAGCAGTATACACTTTTGGTATATTGCAATTCATCTTACAACGGAATATACAGTAAATGATGTGTATTTATTATGATATAACAACAGTATACCGTATTTATATAGTATATTTATTATATTACAACAGTATATACTGTAGTGTACTGTATGTGTGGTCAATTTATATTTTTTGTGCAGCAGTATACACTTTTGGTATATTGCAATTCATCTTACAACGGAATATACAGTATATGATGTGTATTTATTATGATATAACAACAGTATACCGTATTTATATAGTACAACAGTATATACTGTAGTGTACTGTATGTGTGGTCAATTTATATTTTTTGTGCAGCAGTATACACTTTTGGTATATTGCAATTCATCTTACAACGAAATATACAGTAAATGATGTGTATTTATTATGATATAACAACAGTATACCGTATTTATATAGTATATTTATTATATTACAACAGTATATACTGTAGTGTACTGTATGTGTGGTCAATTTATATTTTTTGTGCAGCAGTATACACTTTTGGTATATTGCAATTCATCTTACAACGGAATATACAGTATATGATGTGTATTTATTATGATATAACAACAGTATACCGTATTTATATAGTACAACAGTATATACTGTAGTGTACTGTATGTGTGGTCAATTTATATTTTTTGTGCAGCAGTATACACTTTTGGTATATTGCAATTCATCTTACAACGAAATATACAGTATATGATGTGTATTTATTATGATATAACAACAGTATACCGTATTTATATAGTATATTTATTATATTACAACAGTACTGTATACTGTATATTTTGTCTATTTATATTTATAGTACAGCAGTATACATTTTTTGTATATTTATATTTACTGTATATTACAACATTACATGTACAGTATACAATATACATTTTATATTGCTGCATATTAATAACACAATATAATTTCTTTGCATTGTAGGGAGACTACTCTTCTGGTGGACAGAATAAGTGAGGAGAATGATGAGAGGAGCGCATTAAGGGTTAAAAACACTCTTCAGGAAAACCACAATCTGACTGTATCCGAGAGCAGCATAAAGAAGATGAGACGCAGAATTGGATGGAAATATGGACGTGTGAGGTTAGTAGTGGACAGTACAGGAGGTACTGTACTGTAAAGTAAAAATGTTGTTTTGCAAACTGTACTGCGCTGTGACGCTAACATTTTTTATTCATTGTCATTACAGAGCGTACCCCATGATACGGGACGCAAACAAAATCAAAAGAGTGCTCCAGGCCCAGGCATGGATCGACAGCGGTGAGACTTTCCAGGATTGCATCTTCACTGATGAGTCTACTGTGTCGCTGGAGAGATTTGCAAGATTTGCGTTCCACAAAAAAGGCCGCATAACTTTGAAGCCACGGCCAAAACACCCTGTGAAGCTGCATGTGTGGGGTGCCATCTCTAGGCGTGGACCGGGATGCATTGTCGTCTTTGAAGGTACAATTTCTCAAATATAATGCCGCCTAATGCACTGTACTTGACTAGTGTTGCCTTACCGTATGCACTGTACTGTACTATTGAGCACTTTTCTTTTCTTGCTATAGGAATCATGAATAAAGATTTCTTCCAAGACAACATTGTGCCCGTGATAGTGCGATACATCACACAAGACTTTCCCAATGGTCATCGCTTT